>NC_084564.2:35177500-35302500 GCF_033978685.3 Nerophis lumbriciformis | reverse complement strand
CATTGGAGTTTGCCCAACCAGTCTACATGTGCTTTGTGGACTTGGAGAAGGCATTTGACCGTGTCCCTCGGGAGGTCCTGTGGGGAGTGCTCAGAGAGTATGGGGTATCGGACTGTCTGATTGTGGCTGTCCGCTCCCTGTACGATCAGTGTCAGAGCTTGGTCCGCATTGCCGGCAGTAAGTCGGACACGTTTCCAGTGAGGGTTGGACTCCGCCAAGGCTGCCCTTTGTCACCGATTCTGTTCATAACTTTTATGGACAGAATTTCTAGGCGCAGTCAAGGTGTTGAGGGGATCCGGTTTGGTGGCTGCTTTTTGCAGATGATGTGGTCCTGATGGCTTCATCTGGCCAGGATCTTTAGCTCTCACTGGATCGGTTCACAGCCGAGTGTGAAGCGACTGGGATGAGAATCAGCACCTCCAAGTCCGAGTCCATGGTTCTCGCCCGGAAAAGGGTGGAGTGCCATCTCCGGGTTGGGGAGGAGATCTTGCCCCAAGTGGAGGAGTTCAAGTACCAAGGAGTCTTGTTCACGAGTGAGGGAAAAGTGGATCGTGAGATCGACAGGCGGATCGGTGCGGCATCTTCAGTAATGCGGACGCTGTATCGATCCGTTGTGGTGAAGAAGGAGCTGAGCCGGAAGGCAAAGCTCTCAATTTACCGGTCGATGTACGTTCCCATCCTTACCTATGGTCATGAGCTTTGGGTTATGACCGAAAGGACAAGATCACGGGTACAGGCGGCCGAAATGAGTTTCCTCCGCCGGGTGGCGGGGCTCTCCCTTAGAGATAGGGTGAGAAGCTCTGCCATCCGGGGGGAGCTCAAAGTAAAGCCACTGCTCCTCCACATCGAGAGGAGCCAGATGAGGTGGTTCGGGCATCTGGTCAGGATGCCACCCGAACGCCTCCCTCGGGAGGTGTTTAGGGCACGTCCAACCGGTAGGAGGCCACGGGGAAGACCCAGGACACGTTGGGAAGACTGTCTCCCGGCTGGCCTGGGAACGCCTCGGGATCCCCCGGGAGGAGCTGGACGAAGTGGCTGGGGAGAGGAAAGTCTGGGCTTCCCTGCTTAGGCTGCTGCCCCCGCCACCCGACCTCGGATAAGCGGAAGAAGATGGATGGATGGATGGAGGGCAATATGAGTTCCAGTTCAGCGTTGCCACAGCAAGACACTACGTCACTCTAAATTAGCACAAATTAGCCCGCCCTATGGTTTTTGCTCTAAACATTTTAAAGATAAAGTGTGAAAATGGCCCATTATGATTTTCTCTAAAATATGGTGCTCAGCTGTCCAGGAGCTGTTGCCAGGAAACCAGATGAGACTCCAGAAAGTTGACAGCTCTGCACTTGAAATTGTACCAAGGAATAGCATTGAAGTCTTTTTTAACACAAAAAAGGTGTACAATTTGAATCGATTACCAACATGCGGTGGACTGTCCCATCGTTAAAAATTGAAAGTTTCTGACATCCACCAAGCAAAAGACTGTGTGCTTTTGAGGTTTTTATACCAGTGTATTGAATGTGTCTGTCAACCAAAACGAACATCACAACAACAGCATCCCCTTGCAGGCGCTCCAGTGATCAAGCAGCTGTCCAAACACCGCGGTGAAGATGGTCAACATAAAGTCTTGATTTGTGAGGCCGAGGGCTCTCCAAAGCCATCTGTTTCCTGGAGCATCAACAGCACATCGGTATGTATAGACACACACACACACACACACACACACACACACACACACACACACACACACACACACACACACACACACACACACGTACACTTTCGCAGCAGCAACACAGAAAATTGCATTCATTTCCTTCCCCAAGAAAACTTAGAGACAAACTAGACAAAGCGCTGCTCTGATCATGAATGTTTTTCCGGGGTGTTGCAAAAAAAAAAATTCAAATATCAACTACACAGCAGATGCGCACAACAGTGATCACCATCAAAGCGAAGTGGCAGTGCAGGGCCCTTTTGCCCTGCAAAACAAACAAATTAGGACAATTTGATGTGAATGTGTTGCCATTGTTGCCAATGTTCCTCGCTAAGTTCTTTCCCATTTTGATGACGTTGTGTAATGAAGTTTGCTGGTTTATTTTGAATTGAAGCCACAGAACAAATATTGAACACCGTCATAGGCTGCCAAGTCTTGACAATTGATAGAGAGGTGGTTACCCATCACCCTTGATCACCCCCTGGGAGGTGAGGGGAGCAGTGAGCAGCAGCGGTGGCCGTGCTCGGGAATCATTTTTGGTGATTTAATCCCCAATTCCAACCCTTGATGCTGAGTGTCAAGCAGGGAGGTAATGGGTCCCATTTTTATAGTCTTTGGTTTGACTCGGCCGGGGTTTGAACTCACGACCTACCGATCTCAGGGTGGACACTCTAATCTGACAATCATTGGTACTTTAAATTTTAACTTTAGATGGTAGATGAAATCCAACACAAATGTGAAGATAAACACCTCATCATCATATTTGATGAAATTCTGTTTCACATCCTAAGTACCGTATTTTCCGGACCATAGGGAGCACCGGATTATAAGGCGCACTGCTGATGAGCGGGTCTAGTCAGGTCTATTTTCATACAAAAGTTGCACCGGATTATAGGGCGCATTAAAGGAGTCATATTATGATTTATTTTTTTCTAAATTGAAAACACTACCTTGTGGTGGTTCTTTTGTCAAAATGTTGCATATATGATGTTTTACAGATCATCTTCAAGTCGCTTTCTGACAGTCGCTTCAGGATGCGCCGTTTTGTGGGCGGTCTTATTTACGTGGCTCGCCTTCGGCAGCGTCTTTTCTCTGGCATCTTTGTTGTAGCAGTGTAGCGTGCAAGGACGGGAGTGGAAAAAGTGTCAAAAGGTGGAGCTAACTGTTTTAATGACATTCAGACTTTATTTAAATCAATATTGCCATCATCCGTGGCTCACTAGTGCAATAACAAGGCAAAAAATGTGTCCTGTGAAAAACTCTCTAATACCTAAAGTTCCTTGGGTGATTAACTACACCGGTATGTTTTAGCGCTTTCATGGCGAGTTTACTGACAGATATAAGTAAGAACTTTACACTACTTTATATTAGAAATGGCAACAGCGGAGGATGAATGTCCCATAACAAGAAGATAGAGAAAAAGAGGAAGCTTATCGACTACGGTTTCGTCACGGACTACGGCACGGATGCGCGCACATTTTCAGGACTTATGCAGATCCCAAATACAGATCAGCAGGTACCAGAAGGTAAGAAAAGTTGGTTTTGCCTAATATTGTGAAACAAAACGCCAGATAATATGTTTTACCATAATAGTACAATCCATCAAGCAGTGCGGCTTCATAGCTTGCCAAAGTCATACTAAAACATTTTGATAGATTTTTGAGCGCCGTGTGTAATGTTCTATATTTTCAATGGACTATATACAATTTTGGTGTTGTTTACGTAAGTCATATTGCAGTCTACATGTATCTCTTATGTGTGACTGCCATCTGCTGGTCACACTTATCATTTCACCCTGTACCAAATAAAATAGCTTCGAGGTCGGTGAGCACAACCAAAATGATTCCGTACATTAGGTGCGCCGCGTTATAAGGCGCACTGTCGAGTTTTCAGAAAATGAAACGATTTTCAATGCGCTTTATAGTCCGAAAAATACGGTACATCACAGCAACAACAGCGTCGTTCTTAATTTGCTTTGGCACCTTCTGTGCATTTTGACGCAGGAATAAACTTATGAAAATGCCATTGACCAAAAGTAAACAATTCTCACGTTCTCCAAATATGTGGTGTAGATTAATCAGGTAAATATTGTTGCATATTTGTTAAAAATGCTACTGCTTAGATCAGGTGTGTCCAAAGTGCGTCTAAAAGAGATTAAAAAATTAAAAAATTCACAAACATTTGTAAATTGTGCAAAAAGGCACCATGTAAGGAGAAAAAGCTGAAATGTTGATACTAATAACTAATAACCCAAAGCTTTACTTTAAATATATACATTTAGAAAAATATAGTTTTTTTTTGGCTTTTTTTATTTGATAAAAAACATGTGTGAACATTGTTCAAGGCCCCAACTCACACAACCCCCTCCTTTTGGATTTTTCAGTATGTGACGCACAGTGGGGAAATTTTGGACACCCCCTGGCTTACAGTAAATGATCGTGCAAACTGTAATTTCAGCCACTGAACCAATTTGATCCTGGTGTTAGCAGGCAGTTGGTGAACAAAGGGGGACAAAAATCCCCTGTAGTTCCCGTTGTGTACCTGTATGTGCATGCTGACAGCCCAACCACTCAGCGAGGGCAGAGTGAATTACATACAGGTGCCTGAGGCGGGCTTTGAGCTGAAAGTCTGTTTGTGCAAGATCTTTTTCCATCCTTATAGACTAGTTTGAAAAAGAAATAACCTCCACACACACACACATAGGACTATAAGGGATTGTCCTGCGGGGAGGCATGGCGGGGGGATGAGGATGCCTCTATGGGGCTCCAGTCCTCCTGATTTGTCCCCTGCTCGTCCATTCCTCAATTTTAACTGCATGTTAGACACTTAGGGTTTGGGGAGCTTGGCATGGTAGGGACCCACCATGGCCTTGATGTCCCCCAATTTTAATCACATTAGTCCCCACAAGCATACATATCTCCCTCACGCTACAGCACACACATCAATAGGGACTTGAGGTCGGCTGTAACGGCTGACCTCCTGAATTTAACTACACAGTAGACACTCTAGGGGCCTTATACACTCCCACATCACATGCATGGGTGGGTTGGGTTTCGGGGGAGCAGTGCACCCCTCATTGCCTCTTCGGCAGGCGCGGGCTCCGGGGACTGCAGTCTGGTGGCTTGCTGAGGGTGTGAGTTTTTTTTTTGTTTTTTTTTAAGTTTTTTTTTTTTTCTTAATAGATGTAGATTGGGTGGTCAGTTGTCTTCCGGTTTGTGTGGCGTCTTGCGGGTTTTGTTCCCTATTGAGCGGGGTCCGTGCACGTCTGTTTTGGCCTCGCGCTATGGGGTTTTGTGTCGGTTGGTTGATAAGGAGGCCCGCTTGTTTGGTGTGGATGCTATGTCTCGGTTGTTTGGGCGGTGGTGTGTTTGTGCGGGTTTGGACTGGGAAGTGGAGGTTTTTAGTGGGGGTTGGTGTTGATCTTGTATGTGGGCTTACAAGAGCGTTCAACTCAGGGAGTTGAACGCTCCTGCCTTACATAGTTTCGGATCACCCTTGGGCAAGGTGTAGCACCTGAATGCCCCCCCCCCCCCCCCCCCCCCATCAGGGTTACGATACTCCCCATGGACCAAACTAGAAGAAGATGCGTTACACGGCCTGGAGGAAGCCCGGGGTCCTCCTCCGGAGCTAGTGGGCGCCTGGTGGCCGGGCTAGCCCGGCACAGCCCGAAGAAGCTACTTGGACACACCCTCTTCTCTGCCTTGTGGGCTCACCACCCGCGGTCGGGTGAGCTGCCAATTGGACGGCTGTGAAAGTGGAAGCTCCAGACAGACCAATTCCGGGAGGAGACCCCCAGCAAGTCAAGGACCAGATGGGGGGGATTAAAGTTAAAGTACCAATGATTGTCACACACACACTTGGTGTGGCGAAATTATTCTCTGCATTTGACCCATCACCCTTGATCACCCCCTGAGAGGTGAGGGGAGCATTGGGCAGCAGCGGTGGCCACGCCCGGGAATCATTTTTGGTGATTTAACCCTCAATTCCAACCTTTTGATGCTGAGTGCCAAGCAGGGAGGTAATGGGTCCCATTTTTATAGTCTTTGGTATGACTCGGCCGGGGTTTGAACTCACAACCTACCGATCTCAGGGCGGACACTCTAACCACTAGGCCACTGAGTAGCATAGTAAGCCATCTCCTCTCTGGCCTGGGAACGCTTCAGGATCCCCCAGGAGAAAGTTGCTAATGTTGCTCTGGAGAGGGAAGTCTAGGGGTCTCTGTTGGAGCTGTTTATCCCGCGACCCGATTCTGGATAAGCGGTTGAAGATGGACGAAGATGAATGGATGGGTTGGTGTTGATGTATCGTTTGCGTTTGGGCTAACTGGCGAGCTGGCGCTGGCTAGTCTCCATGGTCCTGTTGGCGTATGGTTGTCGGTCGCGGTTTTTCAGTCGTTTTGATTTGATCGAGAGTTGCTGGTTGTCAGTGGTATTGCAGCCGTTGTTTGTGGTGCAGGCACCCGTGGCTGCTGGGTCCGGTGCGGTGGGTGACCGATGTTGTGGTTTGTGGCAGCGCGTGGTGGGTGTCGGGGCTGGTGAACTTATCGGCTTTGTTCTCGTGTTGGTTCGCCGTCTTTCGCGCCGTCATTCGCGCCGTCATTCGCGCCCACGTTGCGCCGTAGTCTGGGTGCGGAGTTGTCTGGGGTTGTCCCTGGATGTGGGGGGTGCGCGGCCGCAACTGTGGGAGGGGGGAAGTGATCGGCTGGTTCTCGATCGACAGTGGGTTCCGGGGATGGATCGTTGCCCCGCCGGCCTGTGTATTGATTTGTTTGTTTATATATGTGTGTGTTGGTGTGTGTGTATGTACTGAATGTAGTTATTATTGTTATATATATGTGTGTGTGTATGTATGAATGCAGGTAGTGTCAATCAATCAATCAATCAAAGTTTATTTGTATAGCCCTTAATCACAAGTGTCCCAAAGGGCTGCACAAGCCACAACGACAGATCCCACATCAGGGCAAGAAAAAACTCAACCCATTGTAGGGACGTCCCGATCTGATTTTTGGATCGGATCGGCCGCCGATTTTTGCAAAAAAATGCGTATCGGCAAGGCATGGAAAAATGCCGATCCAGATCCAGTTTAAAAAAACTCCGGTCCGTGTTTTCCAACGCACCGATTTAAATAATATATTCCACTTTTTTGCTGCTCCCTAAATTCCGTTCCGCATTTTCCAGCACACCTTCAACACATCCACAGATCTGTGGATTCTCACGCAGTTGCTTTTAGCTGCTAGCATTACACGACAGGCTCTTCTCACTCTTTCCTGTGTCTCCCTCTCACAGACAGCAAGCGCACCTTCTTACACACGTCACATACTGTCACGTCATACGTCACATACTGTCACGTCATACGTCACATACGTATACGTCCTCTCCCAGCAGAGAGGTAGCAGCATGCTAACGTTAGCTGTGATGCTAGCGCAGCCGGGCTAGCAAACTTCCCTCTAGGGTGCGCACCTGTGCAATTGCGCACTGCAAATCTATGCCACGCACAAAATCAAATAAAAAAATAAGCGCATAACAATTTTCGACACACGGACGCACTAGAGAAAACAGTTTTCGTCATCATTGTTCAAATATTGTAACGTTTGTTGAGACGCTTATCTCCATTCGGTGCCACACGTCCACACCATCAAAATGCCGAGGCAAACATTTCCAGATCAACACCGTATGAAAAAAAATAGTGATTTTTTTTGTTGTGATTTCCTTCTCTGCATGAAAGTTTAAAAGTAGCATATATTAATGCAGTATGAAGAAGAATGTTTTAATGTAGACACATAGAATCATCATACTGCTGTGATTATATGCATCAAGTGTTCATTCAAGGCTAAGGCAAAATATCGAGATATATATCGTGTATCGCAATATGGCCTTAAAATATCGCAATATTAAAAAAAGGCCATATCGCCCAGCCCTAGTTCAATGATGCCATTTCTGTTTGTCATGTATAATTTTGTCTATTTTGTGTTCATCCTTGAATAAACAGGTCAGTTTCTTGTTACCAACCATTGTGCATTATTCAAACTCCCTTAATTCAGCTGGCTAGTTGTTATCAAGAGTACCAAAACCCTTTTCAACATGATTCTGACAACTAAGTAGGCTAAATAACTTTAAACTTTAATACATGCTCAGATAGGCCAGTATCGGTCAGTATCGGTATCGGATCGGAAGTGCAAAAACAATATCGGTATCGGATCGGAAGTGCAAAAACCTGGATCGGGACATCCCTAACCCATTGGGCGTAATGACAATCCCCCCCATGTTACAGGAAGTTTTTTTCACGTAGGAGATACGTTAATGAAATCTTTTCTCTATAAAATAAAACATAATAAAAAAAAGACAAACACCAGCAGAAAAAACCCATCAATTGACTTTGTTTTAATCAGCCCCCTACTTCATCCAGCAGCTATAAAATTATAAAATGATATTGGTGATTTGGTGATTAGACAATGTGTCTAATATTTTCACATTTTACAGTATATATATATATCTTGCTCAATGGTATCATGAGAAGCAACATGCCTATCTGCCTCAAGAGAAAAGTTTTCTAACAGTGCGTACTACCAGTAATGAGTCCGACATGTGGTTCTGAAACCTGGGCGATAACAAAAAAAAATAGAGCAGAAACTGAAAACTACTCTACAGAGTATGGAGCGCACCATGCTAGGAATATCCGAATGGGATAGGAAGACACTGCAATGGATCAGAAAGCAGACTAAAGTTGCAGACATAATGCAATCAATCCGAAGAAAGAAATGGACACCTTGCAAGAACATCTGATAATCGATGGACTAAGTGAGTTCCAGAATGGAGACCATGGTTAGGTTCGAGACATAGGGGCAGGCAGAAGCTGAGATGGAGTGATGAGCTCACGAAGTTGATAGGTATGAAATGGATGGCAACAGCACCGGACAGACATCTTTGGCATCAACTCGGGGAGGCCTTCTCCCTGCAGTGGGCCAATCATGGCTGATGATGATACAGTACAGGCCAAAAGTTTGGACACACCACATTTCAATGTGTTTTCTTTATTTTCATGACTATTTACATTGTAGATTGTCACTGAAGGCATCAAAACTATGACACCTGTAAAGTGAAAACCATTTCACCTCTTGAAGCTCATGGAGAGAATGCCAAGAGTGTGCAAAGCAGTAATCAGAGCAGCAAAGGGTGGTTATTTTGAAGAAACTAGAATACAAAACATGTTTTCAGTTATTTCACCTGTTTTTGTTAAGTACATAGCTCCACATGTGTTCATTCATAGTTGTGATGCCTTCCGTGACAATCTGCAATGTAAATAGTCATGAAAATAAAGAAAAGCATTGAATGAGAAGGTGTGTCCAAACTTTTGGCCTGTACTGTACGTAAAGTGGAACTGCTGCGCAATCGACTCCTTCTCAAAGCCATGTGTGTAACTGTGACGTGTTAAAAACGCCAAATAGCATGCACAGTTGAGTTTCATTCTTGATAAATCAAACTGCGTGTGCAGAATCATTATATTTCCATCTTCCCTTTCCAGTTTTGTGGGCGTTCTGATGACCAGCATGTACAATATTCTGCATATTCATGAAGACAAAAAAGCTTAATGGACCGCGCTCCTTATTCTGCTCACAAAGAGACATATTTAGTAGATTATCTTTGTATGTGCTATCAGGTTTGCATGTGTTTTAGTACACTCTAACCTTTAGTAGATCAGGCCTTTGCTGCTTTTGGCTAAAAGGTTTATTTTTTTTCAGCCTTTTGTGAGGCCTTGAAGAAGACTTGAATAAAACCTTGCAAATGGCTATTTAATGTACACCATACCCACAGCCGCTTGGATACAGGAGCTTGAAAAGGGTGTTGGCAATTTGTCTTTTGTATATTTTTTCCAGCAAGAGAATTGCGGTCATGCACCCTGAATAGTGAACAAGTGCACATTGGTACAACATCGCCCCCTCGTGGTTTAAAATAACACTTGTATTAACTGTGATTAGGCACTAGTTTCTGGTTTGCAAATATGGACAATAACCTATGTTATTATTTTTTTAAACATTTATTTAGTTTTGCTTAAAAACATTGCCCAAAGATAGGTGTGCCAAGCTTGTGACATTGTATTCAAAAAGACTTGAGGCTGGAATTGCTGCCAAAGATGTATCAACAAAGTATTGGGCAAAGGGTTTGAATACTTATGTACATGTATTTTTTTTATTATCAAGAAATTTTCAAAAAAATTCCACATTTCTGTTTTTTTTTTCTCTGAAGATGGGGTGCTGAGTGTACATCAATGAGAAATAAAAGGATTTTTTTTTATTCTAGCAAATGGCTGCAATGAAACAAAGAGTGAAAAATTCAAATGTTTGTACCCACTGTATATGTTTATATAAATGTGTATATATGTGTTTGTGTGTATATATGTGTATGTGTATATACATAAGTATACATGTGTATATATGTGTGTATGTATGTGTATACATGTAAGTATAAATGTGTATATACGTGTAAGTGTATATATATATATATGTGTACAACCCCCCGGCCAGTCATACCAAAGACTATAAAAATGAGACCCATTACCTCCCTGCTGGACACTCAGCATCAAGGGTTGGAATTGGGGGTTAAATCACCAAAAATTATTCCCGGGCACGGCCACTGCTGCTGCTCACTGCTCCCCTCACCTCCCAGGGGGTGATCAAGGGTGATGGGTCAAATGCAGCGAATAATTTCGCCACACCTAGTGTGTGTGTGACAATCATGGGTACTTTAACTATAAAAATATATGAATGTGTATATATGTGTATGAGTATACAGTATATGTATGTATAAATGTGTATATATGTATATATAAATGTGTATGCGTATACATGTGTATGTGTATATTAGGGCTGCAACAACGAATCGATTAAAATCGATTATAAAAATAGTTGCCGATTAATTTAGTCATCGATTCGTTGACAATAATCAACAATAATCAAAATAAGTATGGTGCCAGTATGCTGTTTTTTTCTCCCAATAAAACACTGGAAAGGATAGAAATGTAGTTTGTCTCTTTTATCCGATTATTAATCGATTAATCGAAGTAATAATCGACAGATTAATCGATTATCAAATTAATCTTTAGTTGCAGTCCTAGTGTATATACTGTATGTATATATAAATGTGTATATATGTGTGTGTGTGTATGTATGTATATATATATATATATATATTTATTTTTTTTTATGCGTGTGTGTGTATATATGTATGTATATATATATGTATGTATTAGAGATGCGCGGTTTGCGGACACAACCGCGGAGTCCGCGGATAATGACATGACGACAAAAATAGATTTTAAATAGATCGGGCGGGTGCCGGTTGAACCAATTCGGAAATATATACTGTATACATAGTTAAATGTTGTTACCCACATACGAAAAATGAGCAGCACTCTTTGAAACAGGCAATTATTCATCAGGCACTGCAGCACAACACAACAGAAAAAAAAAAAAAAAAGATGGCAAAGCCGTCAGCAAACGTGGTACACGACAAACTAAAAAAGGGAATACTAAAGACCAGGGGACAAAAGAACAGCTATTTGCCTTGGCCAATAAGTTGCAGGTAATTTATTATTATTATTTATTTTATTTATTTTTGTTTAAATAGGGATGACATACATATGTTATTGTATAATTTAAGTTTGTGCGCGTGATTGACAGCCTAAGGCTTATGAGGCACATTTTTTTTAAATCTTTTTATTTCAACTTAAAAACGTATGAGCCTATGCCTATGCCTACAACATAGGCTATGTGTTTATCTTTATTTTCCTGCCTGTCGTTGACAATGGAGATTGTCTGATATTTTGTCATGGCTGCAGATCAATCAATAAAGGTTCATCTTTGTCGCAAAATTGTTCACTGTTTCACTGTGCACCCCGCCCTCGTCCCTATTTGAGCATTATAACGTTAACAAGTTAATATTCATTGAAATAAATTCAGAACATTTTTTTCACCTAACGAAAATATAGGCCTAGTCTTTCTAAAACATTTTTTTAACTTCTTAAAAGCATCGTTCTGCTTGCTGCAACTGCGCACACAAAGTGTGAGGAACGCACTCCTGATCTGAGGGCATTGGCAACAATAGTCAACACTTTCTTAATGGAAATGACAATTATACTATAATAATGATAAATAATATTATCACGCATTAATATTTCTTAGCCACTAATGCGTGGCCAAGAGATATTAATGTGTGGCACGCATTGAATGTCTCTGCGGCATTGGATCAGTCTCCTTTCTTTAACAGGCAAAAGCTTTCTAACCTCACTAATGCCTTGCATCGTCTATTTTAGATATATAACAACGGGCGGGTGGCAGGCGGGTGTGGATTTGATCAAACGTTAGTTCGGGTGGATGGCGGGTGGATGACGACTTTTGTGATGCGGTTGCGGATGAAATAATTGCCTATCCGCGCATCTCTAGTATGTATATACATATGTATATACATACATATGTATGTATATGTATATATATATATATATATATATATATATATATATATATATATATATATATATGTATATATTATATATGTATATATATATATATATATATATATATATGTGTGTATATATATATATATATATATATATATATATATATATATGTGTGTATATATATATATATATATATATATGTATGTATATATATATATATACATGTATGTATATATGTGTATGTATATATATATATATATATATATACATGTATGTATATATGTGTATGTATATATATATATATATATACATACATACATGTATGTGTATATATATATGTATGTGTATATATGTATGTATATGTATATATATATATATGTATATTTATATGTGTATATATATATGTATATATATGTATATGTATATATATACATATATATACATACATATATATATATATATATATATATGTATATATATATATATATATGTGTGTGTGTGCATGGCATCTACAGTATTAATTTGAAAAAATATAAATATGGTTTTTTTTGTAAATATTCGCAAAAGTTCAACTATTCTGTTTATTTAGACCAGCGATTCTCAAACTGCATCTAGTGGTATGCCAAAGAGTCATTTGATAAAAACACAGTGTTTTATTTTTAAACTGTGTGTAATGTTACAGTGGCCAAAAACATTAAATATACGTGTTAAATAAAACCTTTGCCTTGTTGTAAAGAATACTTAGGCTTAGTACGCTACTGTATTGTAATGTTGGTCACTATAGTGTTTTTTTCCGAGTTTGAGAATCACTGATTTTAGACATTTGTAAAGGTGTGTGAAACCTGCTGACATCACCTATGTTTCCTTTCACATGGCCCAGCTTCACGAAAGTCCTTTTGTCGGCGGGAAGGTCACACACAAAATCACTGTGGTGCCCACTCTCAACCTGACCGTCTTGTGCACCGTATCCAACAAGTTTGGCGAGGACACGCGGGAAATCAGCGTGTCCCCACGTAAGTACGCCGCTGTGATGTCAGTCGCTTCCTTTTTCGAACCTAAATGCTGCTTCCATTGACGCCGCTCACTAACTGCTTGCATGCTGTCTTCAAGCCATAATACTAACCATTGCATTTATTCATCAATGACCAGCTTTTTCTGCACTTTTGTGTTCCTTTTGGAGGTTTTGAAACAATACAAGTACCGTATTTTTCGGACCATAGGGCGCACTGGATTAAAAAGCGCACTGCCGATGAGCGGCTCTATTCAAGTCTTTTTTCATACAAAAGGCGCACCGGATTATAAGGCGCATTAAAGGGGTACAAATTTTTAAAAAAAATTCTGAATGGAAAACACTTCCTTGTGGTCTACATAACATGTAACGGTGGTTCTTTGGTCAAAATGTTGCATAGATGATGTTTTACAGATCATCTTCAAGTCGCTTTCTGACAGTCGTGTTAGGATGCGCCGTTTTGTGGGCGGTCTTATTTACGTGACTCACCTTCGACAACGTCTTCTCCCCGTCATCTTTGTTGTAGCGGTATAGCGTGCAAGGACGGAAGTGGAAGAAGTGTCAAAAGATGGAGCTAACTGTTTTAATGACATTCAGCCTTTAATGCAATCAATAACGCAGCAGCATCTCCTCATCCGTGGCTCACTAGTGCAATAAAAACGCTGGAAATGTGTCCCGTGACAAACAGTCCGACCGGAACCCTTTGATAACTAAAGTTCCGTGGGTGAATTATGTAAACCCACTACAGTTTTTAGCGCTGTGATAGCGAGTTTACTGACAGATACAGTATAAGTAAAAGGTTTGCGATTTATACCATGATTAACGTGGACCCTGACTTAAACAAGTTGAAAAACGTATTCGGGTGTTACCATTTAGTGGTCAATTGTACGGAATATGTACTGTACTGTGCAATCTACTAATAAAAGTCTCAATCAATCAATCGATCAATACGCTACTTTATATTACAAATGGCAAGAGCGGAGGATGAATGTCCCATAACAAGAAGATAGAGAAAAAGAAGAAGTTTATCGACTACGGCGTCGGCACGGACTACGATTGCGGACGCGCGCACATTTTAAGGACTTATGCAGATCCCAAATACACACCAGCAGGTACCAGAAGGTAAGAAAAGTTGGTCTTGCATAATATTGCGAAACAAAACGCCAGATAACATGTCTGCTAAAAGGTGCCATTTTGCGGTCCTTATACACACACCATAATAATAGTCGTATGTTTAATGCGCCGACAATCCATCAAGCAGTGCTGCTTCATGGCTTACCAAAGTTGTACTAAAAACATTTTGACAGATTTTTTAGCGCCTTGTGTAATGTTCTATATCCTCTATGGAACATTTAAAGTTTTGGTGTTTACTGGCGTCAGACTCCCGAATTTCAGTGCCCCTCTCAAAAATCTCCCGGGGCAACCATTCTCCCGAAAATCTCCCGATTTCCACCTGGACAACAATATTGGGGGCGTGCCTTAAAGGCACTGCCTTTAGCGCCTCTACAACCTGAAAAGGAGACTATTATATATGTCTATGTTACCCATAGGTTTATCTATAACCCATAAAGTAGGCAGGCACAGAGCTATTTCTCAGCGTGTGTTTATTCCAGCCGGCACGTTAATACACTGACACACAACATCCGGATTCCCATCATGCATTGCTTCAAAACTACGGCAAGTAGTGATGTCCAAAAACATAACGGAGACGAAGCAGAAGAGCGAAGAAGAGACATGGCGACGACGAGTAAGAAGAAGTCCGCTTGCAAGTTCCAAAATGATTGGGAAAAAAAGTATTTCAGTTCATCCAGGGCAGCTGGAAAGGGAAGTGGTATGCTGCCTGCACATTTTGTAGATCAGACTTCTCCATTGAACACGGTGGCCGAACGGATATACTCATTCATGAACGGATTATTTATTTTTATACATATATATATATATATATATATATATATATATATATATATATATATATATATATATATATATACATAAAGAAATACTTGAAAATATATAAACCCCCCCGCTACCCAAAACCCCCCCACATCACCACCCCCCATCTCCCGAATTCGGAGGTCTCAAGGTTGCCAAGTATGGTTTACACGTATCTCTTATGTATGACTGCCATCTACTAGTCACACTTATCATTACACCATGTACCATGTTTTGTATATTGTACAGGATTGCTTATTATTTTTATTGGATAGTAGTCTGTTTATTTCAACTTAGTTTTTTTCTTTATTACCTCTTGTGTAATTTATTTTTACCCCATATTTGTTCCCACTACCGCACCTTAAAGGCCTACTGAAATGCTATGTTCCTATTTAAACGGGGATAGCAGGTCCATTCTATGTGTCATACTTGATCATTTAGCGATATTGCCATATTTTTGCTGAAAGGATTTAGTAGAGAACATCGACGATAAAGTTCGCAACTTTTGGTCGCTGATAAAAAAGCCTTGCCTGTACAGAAGTAGCAGACGAGTAACGTGACGTCACAGGTTGTGGAGCTCCTCACATCTGCACATTGTTTACAATCATGGCCACCAGCAGCCAGAGCGATTCAGACCGAGAAAGCGACGATGTCCCCATTAATTTGAGCGAGGATGAAAGATTTGTGGATAAGGAAAGTGAGAGTGAAGGACTAGAGGGCAGTGGGAGAGATTCAGATAGGGAAGATGCTGTGAGAGGCGGGTGGGACCTGATATTCAGCTGGGAATGACTAAAACAGTAAATAAACACAAGACATATATATACTCTATTAGCCACAACACAACCAGGCTTATATTTAATATGCCACAAATTAATCCCGCATAACAAACACCTCCCCCCTCCCGTCCATATAACCCGCCAATACAACTCAAACACCTGCACAACACACTCAATCCCACAGCCCAAAGTACCAAAGTCCCCAAAGTTACGTACGTGACATGCACATAGCGGCACGCACGTACGGGCAAGCGATCAAATGTTCGGAAGACGCAGCTGCATGCGTGCTCACGGTACTGCGTCTGCGTATCCAACTCAAAGTCCTCCTGGTAAGAGTCTCTGTTGTCCCAGTTCTCCACAGGCCAATGGTAAAGCTTGACTGTCATCTTCCGGGAATGTAAACAATGAAACACCGGCTGTGTTTGTGTTGCTGCAGCCGCCCGCAATACACCGCTTCCCACCTACAGCTTTCTTCTTTGCTGTCTCCATTGTTCATTGAACAAATTTGCAAAAGATTCACCAACACAGTTGTCCAGAATACTGTGGAATTTTGCGATGAAAACAGACGACTTAATAGCTGGCCACCATGCTGTCCCAAAACGTCCTCTACACTCCGTGACGTCACGCGCAGGCGTCATCATACCGAGACGTTTTCAGCAGGATATTACGCGCGAAATTTAAAATTGCACTTTAATAAGCTAACCAAGGAAAGCGTATTGGCATGTGTTGCAATGTTAAGATTTAATCATTGATATATAAACAGACTGCGTGGTCGATAGTAGTGGGTTTCAGTAGGCCTTTAAGTTGGAGTCCTTAATCTCGTTATTTGCAAATATAATGACAATAAAGTCCATTCTATTCTATTCTACCAATTAAAATAGCTTTGAGATCGGTAAGCTCAACCAGAATTATGCTGTACATTAGGCGCACTGTCGATTTTTGAGAAAATGAAAGGATTTTAAGTGCGCCTTATAGTCGAAAAAATACGGTACACAGCTCACGCATGCCGCCGTCTTGTCCGAAACCTTGCCATGTCACCGTCTCATGAGTGTTTGAGACGCTCCGTCTCTGTCTCTCTAGCTCTTTTTCCTCACCCCCTGAACCAGTGTGTGTATGTTGGGATGCTGGGACTTGATCTGTCCCCTCTCCGAAACCTCCTGCATGCAACAGTAGTCTAGATGTAGCTTAGACTTCCTTTTTTCCTTGGTTAGACGTTCATTTTATTTCGTGTCTGATTTCAGTATATGAGGGGAGAAGGCTTGAACGAGGTAAGTTACAGAAGTCTTCTTGCTTGGGGCAATTTGGTGGAAAGGGAAGCAAATGTATGAAAAGAAGACTTTGTGGTGGCGAAAGCACAGACAAAGAAGGAACGGCGCCTCCAGCATCCTAGCAAACATTACCCATAATCCTGTTGGCTGATGAGGATGAGTCATAAACATTGGGTCACAATCATGTACAGTGCTGATGTCTGCATTCCATTGAGGCCTTTGGTGTTTTTGTTCAAGTGGGTCCGCACCAGTGTGTGCGTGTGTGTGGGTGGGTGACGGTCGGGTGCGTGATGTTGTCTGTTGTCTTTCTGCAGAACAATCAGAGGACGGCGATCAGACCAAGTTGGTGGTCGGAGTCGTGGTCGGCCTTCTCATCGTCGCCATGGTTATTGGTCTGGCGTACGGAATCTACCAGAAGAAATCCAAGTGAGTCACTATGCATCTTATCATAAATACAATGCAACACAAACTGTTTGGTTCTTTTCTGGAAAACAATATTTCCTATAGGAAATAATACAAATAGGTTGCCATCATAATATCGATAATATCGGACTGCCGTAATTATCGGCCGATAAATGTTTTAAAATGTAATATCAGAAATGATCGGTATCGGTTTCAAAATTATCGGTATCTGTTTCAAAAAGTAAAATTTATGACTTTTTAAAACACTGCTGTGTACACGGACGTAGGGAGAAGTACAGAGCGCCAATAAACCTTAAAGGCACTGCCTTTGCGTGTCGGCCCAATCACATAATATCTACGGATTTTCACACACAAGTGAATGCAAGGCATACCTGGTCAACAGCCATACAGGTCACACTGAGGGTGGCCGTATAAACAACTTTAACACTGTTACAAATATGCGCCACACTGTGAACCCACGCCAAACAAGAATGACAAACACATTTCGGGAGAACATCCGCACCGTAACACAACATAAACACAACAGAACAAATACCCAGAACCCCTTGCAGCACTAACTCTTCCGGGACGCTACAATATACACCCCCCGCTACCACACACAACTCAACCCCGCCCACCTCAACCTCCTCATGCTCTCTCAGGCAGAGCATGTCCCAAATTCCAAGCTGCTGTTTTGAAGCATGTTAAAAAAAATAATGCACTTTGTGACTTCAATAATAAATAGGGCAGTGCCATGTTGGCATTTCTTTCCATAACTTTAGTTGATTTATTTTGGAAAACCTTGTTACATTGTTTAATGCATCCAGCGGGGCATCACAACAAAATTAGGTATAATAATGTGTTAATTCCACCACTGTATGTATCGGTATCGGTAGATATCGGAATCGGTAATTAAGAGTTGGACAATATCGGATATCGGCAAAAAAGTCATTATCGGACATCTCTAGTAAAAATAAGTTATTATTGTATTAGGGCTGGGCTGTAGAAAGCGGTATATATTTCAGACAATACCGCCATACCAGTATCTTTTGATGTGCCTTTGTTTAGGCTGTGTGCTCCTCTCTGCGCCTGACGGGCAAAGCACACGGCATCTTCCTTGGCTCACCCGTCCCTTGAGTGTTTATGTAGGCTTCCCTGACGCACCACAACAAACTATCTTTTTTTTTTAAATACCGCGGTGCGGTGCCGACTTCTTGACTCCCGAGTGATGCAATGCTTTGGTCGGCGACTGTGTTTGGCTCTCGGTGAGTGACTACAGCTTTATTTACACGTTCACCAATTTGCTTTAGAACCTATATCTCTCCTTTTAGCGACTTTATCATTAATCTCGTCTGTTTATGTTGTTCACTTCTGTTAGCGACATAGCTTAGCAGCTAGCGTGGACCCCGACTTAAACAAGTTGAAAAACGTATTCGGGTGTTACTATTTAGTGGTCAATTGTACGGAATATGTACTGTACTGTGCAATCTATTAATACAAGTCTCAATCAATCAATCAATCCTCTCTGCTACTCGCTTGGCGTGTAAAATGTTTAACTTCACCTCAGCTTTAAAGTGCCTCTCCCCATAACCTGTGCGAACTAAGATACTGTAGTGTAGTGGCTGGGTGGTTGAAAAGTAGTTTTCAACTTAACAGCGAGCGAGCAGCATCTCCTCACTAGTGCAATAACAACGCAGGAAATGTGTCCCGTAAAAAAAACGTCCGACCGGAACTCTAACAACTAAAGTTTCTTGGGTGAGTAATGTAAAGTCACTACACCGGTATGTTTTAGCACTTTCATGGCGAGTTTACTGACAGATATAAGTAAGAACTTTACACTACTTTATATTAGAAATGGCAACAGCGGTCCCATAACAAGAAGATAGAGACAAAGAAGAAGCTTATCGACTACGGCGTCGGCACAAACTACACAGGCGGACGTGCGCATATTTTCAGGACTTATGCAGATCCCAAATACAGATCAGCAGGTAACAGAAGGTATGAAAAGTTGATTTTGCATAATATTGCGAAACAAAACGCCAAGTAATATGTCTTACCTTGTACACACACCATAATAATCATCATCGGCGGTCACTCGAAGCGAGTATGACGATCCTCCTGGTAGGGGTGTATCCCTTTATGGAGGATGCCTGTGCGTGACTTTGTTTAACGTGGGGAGACTGGTGCACAGACAGTCACCACACGATCCTTGACAGATCCGGGTCAGGGTCCAGTGGCATGGAGTCCAAGACGGCTGGGGACCCTTTTCTGCTGCAGCCTTCATCCGCCATCCCAGCCGTTGTGACGCTCTATAGGGTTAGCAGTCATCCTCCGCCTGTTCCACCGTTGAGGTCTTGGGTTGTTATTTCCCCATAACTGGGCCCACATGGGTGTGGGGGTGCCTTCTTCCACCATCACAGGCATTGTGGTAGTTCATACATCTACCGTCTTCCGCTTGCTCCGCCGTTGAGGTCTTCACCGTATCCCTGGCTAGGGGGCAGTCAGGTACTAGGCTTTTACCAAGGGCCACCTGGGGTAACAGTAGTAAAGGCCCCAAGACCCCATAGAGGAGCCTCCACTGCTGGATGCACTTTAACGTCATGCCCAGGACACCATAATAATACTCGTATGTTGAAGCACAGTACAATCCATCAAGCGGTGCGGCTTCATAGCTTACCAAAGTCATACTAAAACATTTTGATAGATTTTTGAGCGCCGTGTGTAATGTTCTATATTTTCAATGGAACATATAACATTTTGGTGTTGTTTACTAGAGTCATATTGCAGTCTACATGTATCTCTTATGTTTGACTACTAACTACTGGTCACACTTATCATTTCACCATGTACCAAATAAAATAGCTTCGAGGTCGGTAAGCACTACCAAAATTATTCCGTACATTAGGTGCACCGGGTTATAATGCACACTGTCGTGTTTTGAGAAAATGAAACGATTTTCAATGCGCCTTATAGTCCGAAAAATACGGTAATGGCTAACTAATTACTTTATAAGAATAAACAACACGTTACGTTACTACTTACAACAAAAATAATATGTACTTTCAACACTGGGTATCTAGCCATAAAACACTTGGAAGACCTTAAGCAATTTGCACAATTTTTTCCAGATACAGGTGTTGCTGGGATGTTACTGATGTCACGTCCGGTTACGTCCCGCCCAATGAATACTGGTGGTGGTCAAGCCAGCTCTGTTTTAAATGGGCACCAGGCGCCATTTAGCTTTTCTCAAAAAACGCCCTGTGCTTTTGTTGTTTTCGACTGTATGAACCGTTCAAATAGGGCTGGGCGTTATGGCCTTTTTTTAATATCTCCATATTTTCAGGCCATGTCACGATACACGATATATATCTCGATATTTTGCCTTAGCCTTGAATGAACACTTGATGCATATAATCACAGCAGTATGATGATTCTATGTGTCTACATTAAAACATTCTTCTTCATACTGCATTAATATATGCTCATTTTAAACTTTCATGCAGAGAGGGAAATCACAAATAAGTCAATTGACCAAAAGTGTATTCATTAAACGGTTATTAAGCAGTGGCACAAACATTCATGTCATTTCAAAACAGAAAGTGCAAGATTGTCAGAGACATTTTAAAACAAGCTATTAGTGCACTTTTGTGCATGATGTCACTAAAATGACATATCAAAACAACACTAAATTAAAGTGCACTTTTTGTACAGAACACCACTACTATAGTTTAAAATATATAAAGTGCACTTTTGTGCATGATGTCACACAAGATATTTCAATAAGTGTCAAACAAAAAGGAGCTGCATAATAGGAAATCAAATAGTGTATGTCCTTCGCTATGTGGTAGGTTCCTGCGGACGTTATCTCCTGTAGTTGACTATTTTTTTCATACAGTGTTGAATTAGAAATGGTTGCCTCTGCATTTTGTTGGTGTAGCACCGAAAAGAGATGTTGACATGCGGAGTTTCAAGCACTCTTCATTCTCTAGCAGGTGACTTTTCAAATGATGCTACATATTAGCAGTAATGCTACTTTTTGTAGCAACGCTTTTGCCCCACATTTTACGGTTGTCTGTTCGACATATTCCCGCTTGAAGCCAAACCACCGCGAGACGATGGACCCCCTGCTGTTTTTCTTGGGAATTAATGATTCCTTCATTTTTTACCAGATTCGCACCTTCTTTCTCTCGTATTACCACTCGCACCACAGCTAACGTTACCCATGCTGCCACCTCTCTGCTACGCGAGGGCGTATACGTATGTTAGAAGGTGCGCTTGTTTTAAGTCTCTGTGAGAAGGAGAGACAAGGAAGAGTGATAAAAGCCTGTAGTGTAATGCCTGCAGCTAAAAGCAACTGCGTGAGAACGTATACTTGAATATCACGATATAGTCATTTTCTATATTGCACAAATTATCGAGTATATCGATATATATCGCCCAGCCCTACGTTCAAATCGCAGGAAGGATTAACATTTCTTCAGAGTTCCTCGATACGTTATCAAAAAGGGTGGAAAAGTGCAAGATTTTATGAAACGACGACGAGGAAAGCATGCAGATTACACCGCTGTCCAAGGGAGCAGAGTTGGCAGTGATCACACTTGTCAAGCACACACAAAGTAGCAAGAAACACATCAGTAATGAATAAAGCAAAACATGTTCTCGACCAAAAATCACTCCATATTTTCGACAGCTCACTAGTGTTACCATATATGAGTTATTGTGCAGAAATATGGGAAATAACTACAAAAGTACACTTAATTCACTAACTGTGTTACGAAATAATCAATTAGTATAATACGAAATGTTGGATATAGAGAACATACAAACCCTGTATTTATTGAATCAAAAATACCGTATTTTTTGGAGTATAAATCGCTCCGGAGTATAAGTCGCACCGGCCGAAAATGCATAATAAAGAAGGAAAAAAACATGTAAGTCGCACTGGAGTATAAGTCGCATTTTTTGGGGAAACTGATTTGATAAAACCCAACACCAAGAATAGACATTTGAAAAGCAATTTAAAATAAATAAAGATTAGTGAACAACAGGCTGAATAAGTGTACGTTATATGAGGCATAAATAACCAACTGAGAACGTGCCTGGTATGTTAACGTAACATATTATGGTAAGAGCCATTCAAATAACTATAACATATAGAACATGCTATACGTTTACCAAACAATCTGTCACTCCTAATTGCTAAATCCCATGAAATCTTATACGTCTAGTCTCTTACGTGAATGAGCTAAATAATATTATTTGATATTTTACGGTAATGTGTTAATAATTTCACACATAAGTCGTTCCTGAGTATAAGTCGCACCCCCGGCCAAACTATGAAGAAAACTGTGACTTATAGTCCGAAAAACACGGTACTGAAATTCCACGACATAGTGAATTTGCAAACAGCTAAAATTATACACAAAGCAAACTATAACCTGCTACCCAAGAATATACAACAATTCTTCTCAACAAAAGAGGAGAAATATAATCTTAGAGAAAAATGTAATTTAAAACATTTGTATGCACGTACAACACTTAAGACCTTCAGTATATCAGTATGTGAAATTAAATGATGGAATGGATTAAGCAAAGCAATCAAACAATGTACTACTATGATCCACTTCAAGAAACTCTTCAAACTTAAAGTGTTTACAAAGTACAAAGAAGAAGAACCATGATAAACATTCTGAATTTATCTCCTCCATCCGTTCATTTTCTAGATAATCTTACTCATCTCACCATATGAAATGTAATTTACTTCACCGATTATTATTTATTTATTTTTATTGTTATTACTTATGGAGTATATTGTGAATAAATTGAGAACAGGAAGTGAACAAAAGTTTTAGCAACTTCTATGCAAAGGAAAAGGGGTAGGATTAAATAAGCTCTGCTTCTTCCTACTCCTTTTCGAACATGTTGTAAAGAGAAACTGGAAATTGTGATGTATCATGTTGTATGCATGCATGTTCCACATAAACTCAAACTCAACTCAACACCGGTGAAGTGAAAACCATTTCAGGTGAAGCTCATGGAGAGAATGCCAAGAGTGTGCGAAGCAGTAATCCGAGCAAAGGGTGGCTATTTTGAAGAAACTCTAATATAAAACGTGTTTTCAGTTATTTGACCTTTTTTGTGAAGTACATAACTCCACATGTGTTCATTCATAGTTGTGATGTGACAATCTACAATGTAAATAGTCATGAGAGTAAAGAAAATGTATTGAATGAGAAGGTGTGTCCAAACTTTTGGCCTGTACTGTATATGTCCAAGTACCATATTTTTCGCTCCGGAGGATAAATCGCACCGGCCGAAAATGCATAATAAAAAAGGAAAAAAACATATAAGTCGCACTAGAGTATAAGTCGCATTTTTTGGGGGGAAATTTATTTGATAAAATCCAACAACAAGAATAGACATTTGAAAGGCAATTTAAAATAAATAAAGAATAGTGAACAACAGGCTGAATAAGTGTACGTTATATGACGCAAAGTAATTTATATTCATCTCCTTGGCAACTACCTGGGCGTAATTTCACATATAAGTCGCTCCAGAGTATAAGTCGCACCCCCCGGCCAAACTATGAAAAAAACTGCGACTTATACACTGCAAAAACTGAAATCTATGTAAGATTAAATATGTCAAATAAGGGTGATATTTGCTTATTTTCTGTCTGATAAGATAATTCTTCTCACTAAGCAGATGTTATGTTAGAGTGTTTTACTCGTTTTAAGGGTTTTGGTCCTAAATGATCTCAGTAAGATATTACAGCTTGTTGCTGAGATATTATGACCTATATTGAGTAAAACATGCTTGAAACTAGAACATCAACTGTTGCAAAGCTGTGTCATAAACACTCACAAGTATGAAACTATTTTTTTAAAGTAATAATTTCTTACTTCAAGCATGAACAAAAAAAATCATGATGCTGAGCGCATATCATTATGTCAAGATAATGGCACTAGCATTTACTTCATTTAAAAATATTTTTCAATATATTGAGCAAAAAGGTATCTTTTTTTTCTACCAAGAAAAGTGCACTTGTTATTAGTGAGAATATACTTATTTTAAGGTATTTTTGGGTTCATTGAGGTTAGCTAATTAGGGACAGAGGACCCTATTGAATTTCTAGCGTTTTATTATTATACCTCTTTGAGCTGTAATTTGACCCCCTTAACATGCTTCAAAACTCACCAAATTAGACACACACATCAGGACTGGTGAAAATTGCGATCTAATCAAAAAACCAAACCCCAAAACTCCAAATTGTGCTCTAGCGCCCCCTAGGAAGAAAACACAGACAAAACTGCCTCTAACTCCCATTATGAATGTCGTAGAGACATGAAACAAAAACCTCTATGTAGGTCTCACTTAGACCTATATTTCATACACTGACAACCTCCAGCAAAAATCAACAGGAAGTTTGCAATTCCCCCTTCAAAAACAAAAGTTGTGTAAAAACAGTCACCTTTTTTCAAACATTATCTCCTCTGAGCGCGTTTGTCGTGTCCGCTTCAAATTAGCACAGGAGAGAGATTGAACCCTTCTGATTAAAAGTTTATGAAAGAGTTTTAATTACTGCTCCGGTTCGGATTTTATGAGCCCTCAAAGTCTGTCCTGTCCATCGCTGCTTGCAGCTTTAATTTTACTTGTTTTGGAAAGTCTTGACCAGCCAAATTTTTTTGTTCTATTGGCAGATCATTTTGCTTAGTTCAAATAAAATACCCCTAATGTTTGTAATTTTTTTTCTTGTTTTTGAACACTGACTTTTTGCAGTGTATGCATGCAGCTGCATCGCCATTCAAAAATAACTACTTTTCAAAACAAAGCTGAAATGTGTGGTATTCCACAGGCAAGGGAGCTGGAAGACCGGCGAAAGGGAGAACGGCTCCTCTGAGGAGGAGAAGAAGCTGGAAGAGAAAGTGGAGGAGAACAGCCAAAAAGCTGAAGTGTAGAGGGGGAAAAAAACGAGCGAGCATCCTTTTGGGAATGTGAAAGGTACGATCAGCAAACATTGCAAAGTGGGACTGAATAATATGACTGAACATTGTCTTCCTCCTCCTCATCTTGTCCTTGCAGTGAGAACATGGAACTTTGCACGTTTCGCCTCACCTCATCTTTTGGGAAAAAAACAAAAACAAGAAGAAAAAAAAAGTGTAAAGTTTGATTTCAGGGATAATTTGACTACACATCGAACCCAACCTGTGATAAAAACCCCCACTACCACCACCTGTGTGGATGCTTGATCCACATGTAAGTCTGTTAGAATCACCTCACCTTTTGTTAGAAACTTGAACTTTTTGGGTTAGTTGCTGCAAGTGGAATCACTTTTAGACCAGTTTGCCTTTGCTGTAAAAAACATGTGTAGGCCTGCGTCACGTCACCTTTTAGTGTACATATATTTCAGTTTGTTCAGGCAGGCGAGGAGAAGTTGCTGGAAAGGCTGAGAGGCGTTTGCTTAGTCGTGGTTACAGATTGCGGGAAAAGTTGATATTTTGTTGTCAGGGAGACAACGCGCCATTTTGCTTTTCTCTTCTTTTTTTCCAAATGTACTGTATGTTGGCCGTAACCACTGGATGACACACGAGCAGGTACAACACCCAAAACCAGTGAAGCTGGCACGTTGTGTAAATGGTAAATAAAAACAGAATACAATGATTTGCAAATCCTTTTCAACTAATATTCAATTGAATAGACAGCAAAGACAAGATATTTAATGTTCCAACTGAGAAACTTAATTATTTTTTGCAAATAATCATTAACTTAGAATTGCAAATGCAAAAAAGTTGTCACAGGGACATTTTTACCACTGTGTTACATGACCTTTCCTTTTAACAACACTGTTTGGGAACTGAGGAGACCAATTTTTGAAGCTTTTCAGGTGAAATTATTTCCCATTCTTGCTTGATGTACAGCTTAAGTTGTTCAACAGTCCGGGGTCTCTGTTGTGGTATTTTAGGCTTCATAATGCGCCACAGGTCTGGACTACAGACAGGCCAGTCTAGTATCCGCACTCTTTTACTACGAAGCCACGCTGTTGTAACACGTGCAGAATGTAGCTTGGTATTGTCTTGCTGAAATAAGCAGGGGCGTCCATGAAAGAAACGTTGCTTCAATGGCAAGATATGTTATTCCAAAACCTGTATGTATTTTTCAGCATATTTTCTGATGTGTAAGTTGCCCATGCCTTGGCACTAATACACCCCCATACCATCACAGATGCTGGCTTTTGAACTTTGCGCCTATAACAATCCGAATGGTTCTTTTCCTCTTTGATCCAGAGGACACGACGTCCACAGTTTCCAAAAACAAATTGAAACGTGGACTCGTCAGACCACAGAACACTTTTCCACTTTGCGTCAGTCCATCTTCGATGAGCTCGGGCCCAGCGAAGCCGACGGCGTTTCTGGGTGTTGTTGATAAATGGCTTTGGCTTTGTTTTAACTTACACTTACAGATGTAGCGACAAACTGTAATTACTGACAGTGGTTTTCTGAAGTGTTCCTGAGCCCATGTGGTGATATCCTTTACACACTGATGTCGCTTTTTTGATGCAGTACCGCCAGAGAGATCCAAGGTCACAGGCATTCAATGTTACGTGCAGTGATTTCTCTAGATTCTCCGAAACTTTTGATGATATTACAGACCTTAGATGGAGAAATCCCTAAATTCCTTGCAATAGCTCGTTGAGAAATGTTTTTACATGTACTTTCATAGCTGTGGCTATGAAAGTAGCTTACCACCACCAGGTGTGAATGAATGATGGGTTCTACATGTAAAGCGACTTTGGGTACTTAGAAAAGCGCTATATAAATCCCAGGTATTATTATTGTCCTTAAACTGTTGGACAATTTGCTCACGCATTTGTTGACAAAGTGGTGACCCTTGCCCCGTCCTTGTTTGTGAATGACTGAGCATTTCATGGAAGCTGCTTTTATACCCAATCATGGCACCCACCTGTTCACAATTAGCCTGTTCACCTGTGGGATGTTCCAAATAAGTGTTTGATGAGCATTCCTCAACTTTCTCAGTCTTTTTTGCCACTTGTGCCAGCTTTTTTGAAACATGTTGCAGGCATCAAATTCCAAATGAGCAAATAGTGGCAAAAAATAACAAAGTTTTCCAGTTCGAACGTTAAATATCTTGTCTTTGCAGTCTATTCAATTGAATATAAGTTGAAAAGGATTAGCAAATCATTGTATTCTGTTTTTATTTACCATTTACACAACGTGACAACTTCACTGGTTTTGGGGTTAGTAGATGGTGTTATTTATGTATGCGCTCCATCAGTTTAAAGATGTCCGTCATGCTTCTTTCTGCCTTCTTTCTAAGAATAAATGCTTGTCTCTTCAGTTAGTGATGTGCACTATAGGAGTCGTGTTTTCCATGGCAGTTCACATCCAAAAACATCTGCTGGAGCTCATAATGTGGTAGACCAGGATGTCGTTGTGAAGTATGAACTTTTTTTGTTGTTGTTTCTATTTATGTTGTACAAGATGAAAGATCCTGGTCGGCAAAATAAAAATTAAAAAATTGTTTTTTTTCATCCCACCTTTTAAATTGGACACGAAATGTAGTTAATTTCCTTTCGGTTGCTTCGTGTCTGCTCGAAATGAACGTCTCAGCATGCAATGACGTCGTCAGACCTCGGAGCAACCCACCTGGTGTGGAAACATCCAATTGGAAGAATGACCAAAGAAAGTGAACATTGCCATGCAAGTATTGTAAATATCTGTTTTGTTTTTTTGTACTTTTGTTTAAAATAAAGTGGACATTTGGGAAAAACACAGGACTACTGTCTTTTTTCTTTTTTTTTTTTCTTTTAGGATTATTCGTGGAACAAGGCAATATGTAATAATGTTGTACATTAACTACAAAATACCAATACTACACTAGTATCGGCCACTAGATAAAAACCAAACCAAGTAGAGTGCACTGTTTAGTATCGTGGCGTCTGATTGGCTCAACCTTAGGCAGCATTGTTATATTGGATTAAAAGAGTGTGAATGGGACTAAATTGTGTTATTTCGCATCTACGGCGCACTCATAATGTTCCAAATGTATTTAAAGGTAATGAAAAGGTTTTTTATGCTCTTACTATCACAATTGTAATGACGACTATGACTGTCCAACAGGCCCCAACCAGGGTAGGATATTCAGCTCGCAGTTAGCTTGTGGACTTGATGCCAAACGGCCATTAAAGTACAACAAAACGGACCAAATTAGTTGTAATACAGTTTTAAGCACATAGCAAGTGATATTAAAGTGTATTTAAAGTGACTTTGTATTGACTCACACTGCCAATTAAACAATTGACAATGAAGTTCAGTAATTTACAGGGCTTGCTGATGCAATGATGCGTTCAAGCCCCCTCCAGTGTCGTAAAAGTGAACTACACTCAAGCAACCCAATGACAAAAAAACAAGCGTTAAAGAGTCAGTCTTTTGTCCAAAAATGTTTGATTTATTTGTGGAAATGTGTTTAACGCGGTCCTGTCCGGAACCAATTAACCATGATAAACGAGGCACTGCTTTAACTTAATCGGTGTACAACTTTTATAGTAATGCTTTATTTGTCTCAGACACGCTTAGCAAATGACATCATGCTGTTACATAATTATTATTAGGAAGAAAGGAGCTTTTCGAGCTAAAACCTTTCTCTGTTACATTTTGACATTTAAAGGTGTATTCTCTTCCTGTGTTAAAGAAAACGTGTCATAATTAAATGTTGAACTTTTCGTTGTTATCCTGTGTTCGGTATCATTTCCTGTCCCGGTGCTCTTATTTTGGTTCTACTTCCTGTTTAACTCCTCGTTTTGCCGCACCTCCATTCTTTATTGTTTTCTGCCAGCGCACCTGTTTTCTATTTCGAATCGAGTTTATTTCGGTTAACATGTTGCTCCTGGATTATTGTGCTTTTACTGAGAGGTGAAGGGACTTTTTATTTCAACAGAATCCCGCGCAAAACCTGTCGTCAGAACACTAAAAAGACCGACTGCACACTTCCTGTCTTCAGAATAAAAGCCCTGCTTTAACCGGCCTGCACTAACAAATAAGAGTCTCCGAAAGCTAGCGCGCACAATGCTAGCAAGCTACGGAGTTTGTCGTCAATGTATTTCTTGTAAAGTGTATAAAAAGCAGTATGAAGCTAGACAAATAAGATGGCAAAAACCAACCACGTTCATGTGGTCTTGGACAGAAAGGAGGACTTTTTTTTCCTCCTCCATTCGAAAATGTGGATGTTATCATCACTACTGTCTGATTCCGAATAATGCAAGTCATCATAATCAGGTAATACACCAACTTATATTCTTGTCTTCATTAAAGAAAGGAATGTTAAACATGCTTGTAATATCATTAACACCCTTAACTTGTTAACAAAATGTCTCTTTTGTAAATAAATAAATATAAATTATATATATGAATGAGGTGGATCCCCACTTGGTCAATTGAAAAGTAGCTCACCTGCAGAAAAAGTGTGGGGACCCTTGGCGTAGAGCGCAGCGTTAGGGGTCGTCCTCGTCGGTGGAAGGGATTATGTGACCCCCACTGGACAGCTACCGCCCGCCTAAGGCCCCTTCTACACTATCCAGGGTAAATCCCACCTAACCTTATCCTTGTCCACACACACACAATCAATCAATCAATGTTTATTTATATAGCCCTACATCACAAGTGTCTCAAAGGGCTGTACAAGCCACGACGACATCCGCGGTACAGATCCCACATCAGGGCAAGGAAAAACTCAATGTGAATGACTATGAGAAACCTTGGAGAGGACCGCATATGTGGGTACCCCCCCCCCCCCCCCCCCCCCCCCCCTCTAGGGGAGACCGGATGCTATGGACGTCGAGTGGGTCTAGCATAATATTGTGAAAGTCCAGTCCATAGTGGATCCAACATACTAGTGAGAGTCCAGTCCATAGTGGATCTAACATAATAGTGAGAGTCCAGTCCATAGTGGATCCAACATAATAGTGAGAGTCCAGTCCACAGTAGATCTAACATAACAGTGAGAGTCCAGTCCATAGTGGATCTAACATAATAGTGAGAGTCCAGTCCATAGTAGATCTAACATAATAGTGAGAGTCCAGTCCATAGTAGATCTAACATAATAGTGAGAGTCCAGTCCATAGTGGATCTAACATAATAGTGAGAGTCCAGTCCATAGTGGATCTAACATTATATTGTGAGAGTCCAGTCCATAGTGGATCTAACATAATAGTGAGAGTCCAGTCCATAGTGGATCCAACATAATAGTGAGAGTCCAGTCCATAGTAGATCTAACATAATAGTGAGAGTCCAGTCCATAGTGGATCTAACATAATAGTGAGAGTCCAGTCCATAGTAGATCTAACATAATAGTGAGAGTCCAGTCCATAGTGGATCTAACATAATAGTGAGAGTCCAGTCCATAGTGGATCTAACATAATAATGAGAGTCCAGTCCATAGTGGATCTAACATTATGTTGTGAGAGTCCAGTCCATAGTGGATCTAACATAATAGTGAGAGTCCAGTCCATAGTGGATCTAACATAATAGTGAGAGTCCAGTCCATAGTAGATCTAACATAATAGTGAGAGTCCAGTCCATAGTAGATCTAACAAAATAGTGAGAGTCCAGTCCATAGTGGATCTAACATAATAGTGAGAGTCCAGTCCATAGTGGATCTAACATAATAGTGAGAGTCCAGTCCATAGTAGATCTAACATAATAGTGAGAGTCCAGTCCATAGTGGATCTAACATAATAGTGAGAGTCCAGTCCATAGTGGATCCAACATAATAGTGAGAGTCCAGTCCATAGTAGATCTAACATAATAGTGAGAGTCCAGTCCATAGTGGATCTAACATAATAGTGAGAGTCCAGTCCATAGTAGATCTAACATAATAGTGAGAGTCCAGTCCATAGTGGATCTAACATAATAGTGAGAGTCCAGTCCATAGTGGATCTAACATAATAGTGAGAGTCCAGTCCATAGTAGATCTAACATAATAGTTAGAGTCCAGTCCATAGTGGATCTAACATTATATTGTGAGAGTCCAGTCCATAGTGGATCTAACATAATAGTGAGAGTCCAGTCCATAGTGGATCCAACATAATAGTGAGAGTCCAGTCCATAGTAGATCTAACATAATAGTGAGAGTCCAGTCCATAGTGGATCTAACATAATAGTGAGAGTCCAGTCCATAGTAGATCTAACATAATAGTGAGAGTCCAGTCCATAGTGGATCTAATATAATAGTGAGAGTCCAGTCCATAGTGGATCTAACATAATAATGAGAGTCCAGTCCATAGTGGATCTAACATTATGTTGTGAGAGTCCAGTCCATAGTGGATCTAACATAATAGTGAGAGTCCAGTCCATAGTGGATCCAACATAATAGTGAGAGTCCAGTCCATAGTAGATCTAACATAACAGTGAGAGTCCAGTCCATAGTGGATCTAACATAATAGTGAGAGTCCAGTCCATAGTAGATCTAACATAATAGTGAGAGTCCAGTCCATAGTAGATCTAACATAATAGTGAGAGTCCAGTCCATAGTGGATCTAACATAATAGTGAGAGTCCAGTCCATAGTGGATCCAACATAATAGTGAGAGTCCAGTCCATAGTAGATCTAACATAATAGTGAGAGTCCAGTCCATAGTGGATCTAACATAATAGTGAGAGTCCAGTCCATAGTGGATCTAACATTATATTGTGAGAGTCCAGTCCATAGTGGATCTAACATTATATTGTGAGAGTCCAGTCCATAGTGGATCTAACATAATAATGAGAGTCCAGTCCATAGTGGATCTAACATTATGTTGTGAGAGTCCAGTCCATAGTGGATCTAACATAATAGTGAGAGTCCAGTCCATAGTGGATCCAACATAATAGTGAGAGTCCAGTCCATAGTAGATCTAACATAATAGTGAGAGTCCAGTCCATAGTGGATCTAACATAATAGTGAGAGTCCAGTCCATAGTAGATCTAACATAATAGTGAGAGTCCAGTCCATAGTGGATCTAACATAATAGTGAGAGTCCAGTCCATAGTGGATCCAACATAATAGTGAGAGTCCAGTCCATAGTGGATCTAACATAATAATGAGAGTCCAGTCCATAGTGGATCTAACATTATATTGTGAGAGTCCAGTCCATAGTGGATCTAACATTATATTGTGAGAGTCCAGTCCATAGTGGATCTAACATAATAGTGAGAGTCCAGTCCATAGTGGATCCAACATAATAGTGAGAGTCCAGTCCATAGTAGATCTAACATAATAGTGAGAGTCCAGTCCATAGTGGATCCAACATAATAGTGAGAGTCCAGTCCATAGTAGATCTAACATAATAGTGAGAGTCCAGTCCATAGTGGATCTAACATAATAGTGAGAGTCCAGTCCATAGTAGATCTAACATAATAGTGAGAGTTCAGTCCATAGTGGGGCCAGCAGGAAATGATCCCGAGCGGAGACAGGTCAGCAGCGCAGAGATGTCCCCAACCGATGCACAGGCGAGCGGTCCACCCCGGGTCCCGACTCTGGACAGCCAGCACTTCATCCATGGCCACCGTACCTGTGCCCCCCCCTCCACAAGTGAGAGGGGGGCAGAAGAGAAAAGAAAAGAAACGGCAGATCAACTGGTCTAAAAAGGGGGTCTATTTAAAGGCTAGAGTATACAAATGAGTTTTAAGATGGGACTTAAATGCTTCTACTGAGGTAGCATCTCTAACTGTTATAGGGAAGGCATTCCATAGTACTGGAGCCCGAAAAGAAAACGCTCTATAGCCCGCAGACTTTTTTTGGGCTTTGGGAATCACTAATAAGCCGGAGTTCTTTGAACGCAGATTTCTTGCCGGGACATATGGTACAATACAATCGGCAAGATAGGACGGAGCTAGACCGTGTAGTATTTTATACGTAAGTAGTAAAACCTTAAAGTCACATCTTAAGTGCACAGGAAACCAGTGCAGGTGAGCCAGTATATATATATATATATATATATATATATATATATGTATGTACATTAAGGTATATACAGTATAGGCGTAATATGATCAAACTTTCTTGTTCTTGTCAAAAGTCTAGCAGCCGCATTTTGTACCAACTGTAATCTTTTAATGCTAGACATAGGGAGACCTGAAAATAATACGTTACAGTAATCGAGACGAGACGTAACGAACGCATGAATAATGATCTCAGCGTCGCTAGTGGACAAAATGGAACGTATTTTAGTGATATTATGGAGATGAAAGAAGGCCGTTTTAGTAACACTCTTGATGTGAAACGAGAGAGTTGGGTGGAAGATAATACCCAGATTCTTTACCGAGTCGCCTTGTGTAATTGTTTGGTTGTCAAATGTTAAGGTGGTATTATTAAATAAATGTCGGTGTCTAGCAGGACCGATAATCAGCATTTCCGTTTTCTTGGCGTTGAGTTGCAAAAAGTTAGCGGACATCCATTGTTTAATTTCATTAAGACATCCACAATGGTTGTTTAAGACCCCCTCCCCCCGTCCGTCCACCGGCGCAACGCGACCTAGTATGCATGCGCGGAAAATGCGCACACCTCCAGTGTTGCTTTGTGTGCAAGTTCTTACATTTAACTTATCTGAATAATATCCAGTGTTGTGGTATTTCAATTAACTGGAATCCAGTGTGCTGTGGGGCCCTATTGTAGTGAATCACACCTTAGACATCATAAATTAATCAAATCTTTAATAAACACGTGAAAGTAAACAATGTGATAAAGAACATTTTACATCAATCAAACTAGGGATCTAGATATCTGGTCACTCTTTTGCCTTCTCCTTCATTATCCATTCCTTTTTGGTGACTTTATATACTCTGGACCTAGACGTTGAGTCCGCGGCATACATGGCGGACAATAACTGATACAGTCTGCTTCGCCAGTCCAAAAGCATTCACCGTTTTCCATGGTCTTCCCTCGACGGCCAGGTAATACAAAACACACGCTACCTTTTTATCACATCCACGGGAGCCCACATTCTCGTTGTCACCCCGTCGACAAATGGACAAAGTTTTTCGGTAAGTAGAATAACAGCTAATAATAACATTGGAAAGTTCTCTTGCTGTCTGAGAAGTGTTGTATCCCAAATAGCTGCAATCGCTTTCTCTTAAGGCAGTGTTTTTCAACCACCATTATCTACAAACCCCGTTTCCATATGAGTTGGGAAATTGTGTTAGATGTAAATATAAACGGAATACAATGATTTGCAAATCCTTTTCAACCCATATTCAATTGAATGCACTACAAAGACAAGATATTTGATGTTCAAACTCACAAACTTTTTTTTTTTTTTTTGCAAATAATAATTAACTTAGAATTTCATGGCTGCAACACGTGCCAAAGTAGTTGGGCAAGGGCATGTTCACCACTGTGTTACATGGCCTTTCCTTTTAACAACACTCAGTAAACGTTTGGGAACTGAGGAGACACATTTTTTAAGCTTCTCAGGTGGAATTATTTCCCATTCTTGCTTGATGTACAGCTTAAGTTGTTCAACAGTCCGGGGGTATTTTAGTTGTGGTATTTTAGGCTTCATAATGCGCCACACATTTTCAACGGGAGACAGGTCTGGACTACAGGCAGGCCAGTCTAGTACCCGCACTCTTTTACTATGAAGCCACGTTGATGTAACACGTGGCTTGGCATTGTCTTGCTGAAATAAGCAGGGTAACGTTGCTTGGATGGCAACATGTGTTGCTCCAAAACCTGTATGTACCTTTCAGCATTAATGGCGCCTTCACAGATGTGTAAGTTACCCATGCCTTGGGCATTAATACACCCCCATACCATCACATATGCTGGCTTTTCAACTTTGCGCCTATAACACTCCGGATGGTTCTTTTCCTCTTTTGTCCGGAGGACACGACTTCCACAGTTTCCAAAAACTATTTGAAATGTGGACTCGTCAGACCACAGAACACTTTTCCACTTTGTATCAGTCCATCTTAGATGAGCTCAGGCCCAGCGAAGCCGACAGTGTTTCTGGGTGTTGTTGATAAACAGTTTTTGCCTTGCATAGGAGAGTTTTAACTTGCACTTACAGATGTAGCGACCAACTGTAGTTACTGACAGTGGGTTTCTGAAGTGTTCCTGAGCCCATGTGGTGATATCCTTTACACACTGATGTCGCTTGTTGATGCAGTACAGCCTGAGGGATCGAAGGTCACGGGCTTAGCGGCTTATGTGCAGTGATTCCTCCAGATTCTCTGAACCCTTTGATGATATTACGGACCGTAGATGGTGAAATCCCTAAATTCCTTGCAATAGCTGGTTGAGAAAGGTTTTTCTTAAACTGTTCAACAATTTGCTCACGCATTTGTTGACAAAGTGGTGACCCTCGCCCCATCCTTGTTTGTGAATGACTGAGCATTTCATGGAATCTACTTTTATACTCAATCATGGCACCCACCTGTTCCCAGTTTGCCTGTTCCCCTGTGGGATGTTCCAAATAAGTGTTAGATGAGCATTCCTCAACTTTATCAGTATTTATTGCCACCTTTCCCAACTTCTTTGTCACGTGTTGCTGGCATCAAATTCTAAAGTTAATGATTATTTGAAAAAAAAAAAAAAAGTTTATCAGTTTGAACATCAAATATGTTGTCTTTGTAGCACATTCAATTGAATATGGGTTGAAAATGATTTGCAAATCATTGTATTCCGTTTATATTTACATCTAGCACAATTTCCCTACTCATATGGAAACGGGGTTTGTATATAGTATATAATTGGTACAAAGGTTTAACACGTGTACAAGGATATTCACATGCCTTTACTGTGTATGTAATTTAACTGTGTTTATGGTGTGTATAATGTGTAGTTATATGTTGTACAAAGGACATGTCATAATTTTCGGAAGTTCATCTTGTACTTGACATTGTTTATAGTGTTGGGCGCAATAAGTGTTCAACTTCAGCCTAAACCCTTTCGGTCTGCAACATTTTCATTTTCAATCTATGAATGTACAACTGTTTTTTTATTTTGTTGACCATTGACCGAAGAAGAATAAACTTAACTTAACTTACCACGTTATACTCTTCCATATCAGTAGGTGGCAGCAGGTAGCTAATTGCTTTATAGATGTCGGAAACAGCGGGAGGCAGTGTGCAGGTAAAAAGGTATCTAATGCTTAAACCAAAAATAAACAAAAGGTGAGTGCCCCTAAGAAAAGGCATTGAAGCTTAGGGAAGGATATGCAGAACAAAACTAAAACTGAACTGGCTACAAAGTAAACAAAAACAGAATGCTGGACGACAGCAAAGACTTACTGTGGAGCAAAGACGGCGTCCACAATGTACATCCGAACATGACATGACAATCAACAATGTCCCCACAAAGAAGGATAAAAACAACTGAAATATCCTTGATTGCTAAAACTAGAGATGTCCGATAATATCGGCCGATAAATGCTTTTAATATCGGAAATTATCGATATCAAAAAGTAAAATGTATGACTTTTTAAAACGCCTCTGTGCGGAGTGGTACACGGACGTAGGGAGAAGTACAGAGCGCCAATAAACCTTAAAGGCACTGCCTTTGCGTGCCGGCCCAATCACATAATATCTACGGCTTTTCACACACACAAGTGAATGCCATGCATACTTGGTCAACAGCCATACAGGTCACACTGAGGGTGGCCGTATAAACAACTTTAACACTGTTACAAATATGCGCCACACTGTGAAACCACACCAAACAAGAATGACAAACACATTTCGGGAGAACATCCGCACCGCAACACAACATAAACACAACAGAACAAATACCCAGAACCCCTTGCAGCACTAACTCTTCCGGGACGCTACAATATACACATCCCGCTATCTCCTCACCTCAACCCCGCCTCCCCCAACCCCGCCCACCTTAACCTCCTCATGCTCTCTCAGGAAGAGTATGTCCCAAATTCCAAGCTGCTGTTTTGAGGCATTTTAAAAAAAAATAATGCACTTTGTGACTTCAATAATAAATATGGCAGTGCCATGTTGGCATTTTTTTCCATAACGTGAGTTGATTTATTTTGGAAAACCTTGTTACATTGTTTAATGCATCCAGCGGGGCATCACAACAAAATTAGGCATACTAATGTGTTAATTCCACGACTGTATATATCGGTATCGGGTGATATCGGAATCGGTAATTAAGAGTTGAACAATATTGGGTATATCGGCAAAAAAAGCCATTATCGGACATCTCTAGCTAAAACAAAGCAGGTTTGGGGAATAGCGGTCAAGGAAGACACGAAACTGCTACAGGAAAATACCAACAAAAGAGAAAAAGACACCAAAATAGGAGCGCAAGACAAGAACTAAAACACACACACAGGAAAACAGCAAAAAATTCCAAATAAGTCACGGCGTGATGGTGGTGACAGTACACCTACTTTGAGACAAGAGCTATAGTGATGCATGCTTGGTGATGGTTTAAAGTCATATCCAACAATTGCGAGAACAACTTTTTATTGTCTATATCGGCTGCTGAGTTTCATTGTTGTATGTTTTGTGCAGGTGGTGTGCCTCTGCATTTTTTCAATGAAAAAAATGTGCCTTGGCTCAAAAAAGGTTGAAAAACACTGTCTTAAGGTATTCATGTGTGATTTCCACAAGCGTCTGTACGTGTAGAGGAAGGAGAAACACGGCCATGTCTGGATGACTCGCCTTCATATTTCCAGTGGTTAGCTCCGAGTTACGAATCCGCTTTATTACGAAGCTGGCTGTGGCGCCTTCTTTCTGGCGTCACTTCAGGTCTTTCTGGCGTCACTTCCTCTCCGAACTCAGTTTGTAAACGATCAATGAGTCCATACAAAGCTAAGAGCCGGAGATTCAAGAAATACACGGCGCGCTTACCCGTGTAAAAATTTGTCCAAGGAGTGGGACCTTAAAGCAGTGGTTCTCAACCTTTTTTCAGTGATGTACCCCTTGTGAACATGTTTTTAATTCAAGTACCCCCTAATCAGAGCAAAGCATTTTTGGTTGAAAAAAAGAGATAAAGAAGTCAAATACAGCACTATGTCATCAGTTTCTGACTTATTAAATTGTATAACAGTGCAAAATATTGCTCATTTGTAGTGGTCTTTCTTGAACTATTTGGAAAAAAAGATGGAAAAATAACTAAAAACTTGTTGAAAAATAAACAAGTGATTCATCCATCCCATCCATTTTCTACCCCAAAGGGAACAAGTGATTCAATTATAAATAAAGATTTCTACACATTGAAGTAATCATCAACTTAAAGTGCCCTCTTTGGGGATTGTAATAGAGATCCATCTGGATTCATGAACTTAATTCTAAACATTTCTTCACAAAAATAGAAATCTTTAACATCAATATTTATGGAACATGTCCACAAAAATATCTAGCTGTCAACACTGAATATTGCATGGTTGCATTTCTTTTCACAGTTCTTTTTGACAGAGATTTTAGTGAGAAACCTGAGCTTGTGCTTCACTGAGTTTATGAACTTACATTCATATTTTATTGAAGTATTATTCAATAAATATATTTATAAAGGATTTTTGAATTGTTGCTATTTTTAGAACATTAAAAAAAAATCTCACGTACCCCTTGGCATACCTTCAAGTACCCCCAGGGGTACACGTACCCCCATTTGAGAACCACTGCCTTAAAGGATAGTTTAGTGTGGCTGAAATTCTAGCTGTATATTTACAGCTAGAATTCACCAAGTCAAGTATTTCATATATATATATAAATAAAAGAAATACTTGAATTTCAGTGTTCATTTATTTACACATATACACACACATAACACTCATCTACTCATTGTTGAGTTAAGAGTTGAATTGTCCATCCTTGTTCTATTCTCTGTCACTATTTTTCTAACCATGCTGAACACCCTCTCTGATGATGCATTGCTGTGTGGCACGCACAGAAGTGCTTTCATCAAATGCACTAGAGTCTGGAATCTTCCATCTCTCCCTAGCATGGCCCAAAACCGGTCAATCTTTGCTTCTTGAGGAAGATCTTCACTGCCAAGCACTTGGTAGTCCACTACTTCTTCCCGGAGGCTATCCAGGTCCAATCGCAGCTGCGGCTTGGAACTTACAAGCGTATTTATTTATTCGTCTTACTCATCGTCGGCGTCGCCACGGCTGTATCTTCCTCGTTCTTCTGCTTCGTCTCCTTGTTGTGTGTGCAGTTGTGCACTACACTCTCTAAAAGCCGTGGGTGCGATTGTCACATATGCATGTACAGTAGATGGCAGTATTGTCCTGTTTAAGAGTGTCACAACATTGCTGTTTACGGCAGACGAACTGCTTTACGGTAGACGAAAACATGACTGCTGTTGTTGTGTGCTGTTACCGCACTGGGAGGACGTTAATGAAACTGCCTAACAATAAACCCACATAAGAAACCAAGAACTCGCCCTCGATCATTCTACAGTTATAATGTGATTGGGCAGGCACACTGTTTATATTGTGGAAAAGCGGACGTGAAAACAGGCTCACTCAGGTCCGCATGGAGCTGGAGGGGGCGTGGCCTCCAGCTCCGCCTGAATTTCGTGAGATTTTCGGGAGAAAATTTGTCCCGGGAGGTTTTCGGGAGAGGCGCTGAATTTCGGGAGTCTCCCGGAAATGTATGACTGCAGGCCAAAGTGGCCCAAATCGGATTGTTTCGAAATCAGATTTTTCCCAGCTAACTGTTTACATTGCAAGTACAATGTGTTCTTTATCAGACTCCAGTGTAAACACGCATGTGGCCCCAATGTGGCCTTGATGTCACTTGCATGCGCAGTTCGATAAAGTGAAAACAAAAGAAGTTGACCAGATTCCGTAAATGAGCAAGGAAGTCGCTTCTACTACTACAAAATCAAATAAAAGTTGCCACCGAAGATATGATCGGCACACCTTAAAAAATTTGTTTTTTCTCCACCAGAAAATAAACTAAAGTAATGTAATGTATGAATGGAGATATGTATGTATAAATATATACAGTACAGGCCAAAAGTTTGGACACACCTTTTTATTCAATGTGTTTTCTTTATTTTAATGACTATTTACATTGTAGATTGTCACTGAAGGCATTAAAACTCTGAATGAACACATGTGGAGTTATGCACTTAACAAAATTAGGTTAAATAACCGAAAACATGTTTTATATTCTAGTTTATTCAAAATAGCCACCCTTTGCTCAGATTACTGCTTTCCACACTCTTGGCATTCTCTCGATGAGCTTCAAGAGGTAGTCACCTGAAAGGGTTTTCACTTCACAGGTGTGCTTGAAGTTCTGTGAAGTGACACCTGTGAAGTGAAAACCATTTCAGGTGACTACCTCTTGAAGCTCATCGAGAGAATGCCAAGAGTGTGCAAAGCAATAATCAGAGCAAAGGGTGGCTATTTTGAAGTAACTAGAATATAAAACATGTTTTCAGTTATTTCACCTTTTTTTGTTAAGTACATAACTCCACATGTGTTCATAGTTCATAGTTTTGATGCCTTCAGTGACAATCTACAATGTAAGGGGGCGGTATGGCGTAGTGGGTTGAGCGGCCGTGCCAGAAACCTGAGGGTTGCAGGTTCGCTCCCTGCATCTTACCATCCAAATCGCTGCCATTGTGTCCTTGGGCAGGACACTTCACCCTTGTCCCCGGTGCCGCTCACACCAGTGAATGAATGATGAATGAATGAATTGTAAAAATGAATGATGGGTTCTCACTTCTCTGTGAAGCGCTTTGAGTGCCTAGAAAAGCGCTATATAAATCTAATCCATTATTATTATTAAATAGTCATGGAAATAAAGAAAACGCATTGAATGAGAAGGTGTGTCCAAACTTTTGGCCTGTACTGTATATATATCCATCCATTTTCTACCACTTGTCCCTTTCGGGGTCACGGGGGTGCTGGAGCCTATCTCAGCTGCATCCGGGCGGAAGGCGGGGTACACCCTGGACAAGTCGCCACCCCGTCGCAGGGCCAACACAGATAGTCAGACAACATTCACACTCACATTCACACACTAATAACTGGGATTTATATAGCGCTTTTCTAAGTACCCAAAGTCGCTTTACATGTAGAACCCATCATTCATTCACACCTGGTGGTGGTAAGCTACTTTCATAGCCACAGCTGCCCTGGGGTAGACTGATGGAAGCGTGGCTGCAATTTGCGCCAACGGCCCCTCCGACCACCACCTATCATTCATCATTCAATTCACCGGTGTGAGTGGCACCGGGGGCAAAGGGTGAAGTGTCCCGCCCAAGGACACAACGGCAGCGATTTTTGGATGGTAAGAGGCGGGGAGCGAACCTGCAACCCTCAGGTTTCTGGCACGGTTGCTCTACCCACTACGCCATGCCGCCCCAGGCCACTAGGGCCACTTTACTGTTTACATCAGCGTGGATCAAGGTTAGCTTTATTTTTTGTAAGCAAATGCGCCACGGTATCAATTCCGGTTCTTCAACAATCGCTATTTCTTCGGAATCAAAATATATATTCATATTTTACTTATAGCCTGTTATTTGCGCACTATTGAGAAGTGATGCACCGAAAATTCAGCCGTCAAAAATACACTTCGCTCCCCGATACCGGATGTTGTGATTAAATATCCACTCTTGCTGGCGGGCTGTGCCTTTCCCGGCGCACATAAATGACGTAGCTCACCCAGCTGACGAAAAAGTCACATTCAGGTCGCATTGCGTTTAGACTGAAGTCACATTTGAAGAGGATTTGGACTACCTTCTGATGTGGCCTGAATCTGATGCGAAAAGATCAGATTTGAAGCACTTTGGAGCGTTTAGACTGGCAAAAAAATACAATTTGTGTCACTTCACGGGGACAAAAATCAGATTTGGTGTGCAGTTGCCACTTTGCAGGAAACACGTCTGGCAGACTCTGGATTGACTCTGGAAACACTCTTCAGGCAAGGAAAGAACTCTGACGAACCACGTCAACAAGGAGTGGGCTTCGCACTGAGGAACAGCTGGCTGAATATGGTAGAATCAGCCAGCAAAGGCTCCGAGCGACTTCTTCTCCTCAACACCAAGGCAGGTCCCGTCACCCTCTGCACACCGGCTGTCAAGGACAAGTTCTACGACAAGCTTGCAGCCACCATCAGCAGTATTCCCAACAAGGAACAACGTGTTCTCCTGGGCGACTTCCACGCCAGAGTGGGAGCCAATCATGATTCGTAGCCTTCGTGCCTTGGACAGTTTGGCGTCGGCAAGATGAACGACAATAGATAAAGACTGCTGGAGTTATGCAGTTACCAAAACTTGTGCATAGCTAACTCCTTTAAAACTAAACACCAGCACAAGGTCTCTTGGAGACACTCTCGCTCAAAGCACTTGCACCAGTTGGACCTAATCCTGGTCAGACGAACCGCCATGCATGATCAAGCTTCAGCCCAAGAGGTTCCATTGTGACTAAAAGAACGGAATCCCTTGCACCGATGTCAGCGAGATGAGCTAACCGGACCTAGTGGAGCAGTTTGCCGTGAGGTTCGAGAGTCAACTGGAAACCTCACAGACCGGAGACCATGCTACGGGGAAATGGGGGATCTTGCAGGACACCATGCATTGCACTTCTTTGACCATCTTTGAGAGGAAGACCTCAAAGTCACCTGACTAGTTTGAAGCAAAGTCCACTGAGATGACCCATATCTTTGAAGCCAAACGCGCCGCCCTAGCAGAATACAAGCGGTCACCCAGAGAGAGAAATCTGCGGATCCTCCAGACTGCCAGGAGCAAAGCTGAGCAGACTCCCAGACGCTGTGCCAACGAGTACTGGATAGAGCTCTGCGAAACCATCTAGACAGCAGCTATCACAGGAAACATCAGAGAAATGTACGATGGCACCAAGACGGTAATAGGACCAGTGCAGAACAACACGGCTCCCTTTAAATCCACCACTGGGGAAACCATCACAAACAAGGGGAAACAGATGGAGAGATTAAAAAAAATAATAATAATAAAATGGGTGGCGATGAATGGAACACTATTCCGATCTCTACTCCAGGCAAAATGTTGTTGACCGCAGCCCTTGATGTCATCGAGCTCAACACCGAGCCGACCACAGAGGAACCTAGCTTGACCTCAAGGAAAGAGCCAGGTGGCGACAGTATTCCCCATGATCAGATTAAGAACTGCAAAACTACCTTAGTGCTCCCATTGTAGGAAGTCCTCTGCCAGTGCTAGAAAGAAGGAGCTGTACCAAAAGACAATAGGGACGCCAAGATCCTTATCCTGCACAAAAATAAGGGCGATGGAAGCAATTGCAACAACTACAGATGCATCTCGTTACTCAGCATTGTAGGAAAAGTCTTTACCCGAGTCATCCTGGTCCGCCTTGCGAAACTTGCGGAGCGTGTCTACCCAGAGTCCATTGCGATTTCCGAGCTGAAAAATCAACGGTTGACATAGTCTTCTCCCTCCGTCAGCTCCAGGAGAAGTACAGAGAACAGCCCCATAGGTCGCGTTCATTGACCTCACCAAGACGTTCATAAATGTTAGGAGGGAAGGCCCTTTCAGAATCCTGCCCAAAGTTGGCTGACCACCCAAGCTGACCCAGAGCTTGGTTGAATTAATTCACAGAGATAAGTGGGGGACTGTGCAGCCCTTATCAGAGACATGCTTTTTGCTGATGATGCAGCAGTAGTGGCCCCTGATGGACCACTTCAATCAGGTCTGCAGAGTCTTCAGGCTCACCATCAGCCTGAAAAAGATTAACGTCCTGGAACAAGGTACCGAAACACCACCAGCCATCACCGTCGACGACGAATATGAGGTGGATGTGGTCTATCAGTTGACATACCTTGGCTCCATCATCACCGACAACATCTCCCTGGATGTAGAGATCGATATGTGATTTGGGAAGGCAGCCACAACCCTCGCACATCTCAATAGATGTGTGACCAACTTCAAGCTGACATTGAAGACCAAGATAATGCCTGTGTCATCAGCCCACTGCTTCATGGCAGTGAGACATGGACCATGTACGCTAGGCAAGAAAAGCCACGGACACATTCCACATGGGAGGCATCCTAGGAATATTGTGGCAAAACAAGACCCCCAACACTGAGGTTCTGTCTTGCGCAGGTCTGCCCAGAAAATGTGTACTGCTCACACAGCGCCAACTTTACTGGCGAGGCCTCATGCTCCGCATTCCAGACGCTCGTATCCCCAAGGACCTCCTGTACGGAGAGCAAGCACCCGGAAGAAAATCCCTCGGGCGGCCACAACTGCGATACAGCGACGTAAAGCGCGATATGAAGGCTCTGGGCATCAACATGGAGTCCTCAGAACGCTTGGCAGCCAACTGGTCCAAGTGGGGAGGAGCCCTGACTAAACATCTCAAATCTAGGGAGAAGCAAATGGCATATGCCACCACAAAAAGACGGGTCCGCAGAAGGCAAAATGACAGCTGTGACAAACCAGAGACAGATTGATTGATTGATTGAAACTTTTGTTAGTAGATTGTACAGTACAGTACATATTCCGTACAATTGACCACTAAATGGTAACACCCGAATACATTTTTTAACTTGTTTAAGTCGGGGTCCACGTTAATCAATGCATGGTAAATGAGACTACACATGTAACGTCTGCAACAGAAAATGTCATTCAAGAGAATAAAGTCTATTTAGGTTCACCTGTTGCTCCTTGCTGGCGCTGTATTATTGCCGTTTGTCATTGCGCATGCATTACTCTGCCACTACTGCGTGCCTTACGCTTGTTCCTGCTGGTTTTTACCGTATTTTTCAGACTGTAAGGCGCACTTAAAATCCTTTCATTTTCTCGAAACTCAACAGTGCGCCTTATAACCCGGTGCGCCTAATGTATGGAATAATTGTGCTTGTGCTTACCCACCTCAAAGCTATTTTATTTGGTGCATGGTGAAATGATTAGTGTGACCAGTAGATGGCAGTCATACATAAGAGATGCGTGTAGACTGCAATATGACTCAAGTAAACAATGACTGCTCCCCTCACCTCCCAGGGGGTGATCAAGGGTGATGGGTCAAATGCAAGAGAATAATTTTGCCACACCTAATGTGTGTGTGACTATCATTGGTACTTTAACTTTAACTTTAACACCAACATGTTCCATTGAAAATATAGAACATTACATACGGCGCTCAAAAATCTATCAAAATGTTTTAGTATGGGGACATCGTTGATTGTCATGTCATGTTCGGATGTACTTTGTGGACGCCGTCTTTGCTCCACAGTAAGTCTTTCCTGTCGTCCAGCATTCTGTTTTTGTTTACTTTGTAGACAGTTCAGTTTGTTTCGTTCTGCATAGCCTTCTCTAAGCTTCAATGCCTTTTCTTAGGGGCACTCGCCTTTTGTTTATTTTTGGTTTAAGCATTAGATACCTTTTTACCTGCACCCTGCCTCCCGCTGTTTCCGACATCTACAAAGCAATTAACTACCTGCTGCCACCTACTGATATGGAAGAATATAACGTGGTAAGTCTTCCGATCTCCAGACAGTACAGACACTCAACAGGGGCACATTATTTGCGGATTGTAATTACTGGTTTGCAAAAAATATTTTTAGCCCAATTAGGTGAAATTAGATAATCTCCCACGGCACACCAGACTGTATCTCACGGCACACTGGTGTGCCGCGGCACAGTGGTTGAAAAACACTGATGTAGACCACAAGGAAGTGTTTTCAATTTAGAAAAAAATATACATATTATGACCCATTTAATGTGCCCTATAATTTGGTGCACCTTTTGTATGAAAATAGACCTGAATAGACCCGCTCATCGGCAGTGCGCCTTATAATCCGGTGCGCCCTATAGTCCAGAAAATACAGTACTCTTTAAGTAAATCATCCAATTCTTTGATCTGCCCGCTGCCTTTTGTCTCTGCATCCTGAGGTCATGCCATCACCTACATGCACCACTTTGACAAAGGAAAGGTGTTGAATAACAATATCTAAGAAAATAGTTCATATTTTTTCAAATATGATAATATAGCTTGCGCAGTGTTGATGAAAATAGAAAAATACAAATGTAACAAATAACATTAGAATTTAATAAAGGTAATAAAAAGCAAGAAAATGTTTATTAATGAATAGAGTAGGGGTTCATTTGCAATCTAAATTATCGTACTGTCCCCCACCAACATGACCTTTGTCCCCCTGCTACCACACGCATTAGACTGAATCTGTATGGATTTAGCTTTATTCTAGCTTTGCTACAAAACAATAACCTAAAACAGGGATGTCCAAAGTGTGAACCTGGGTGCATGTTTTATCATACTGTATAAATACAATAAACAATGTAAACAATTGAAGAAGAAAAAAGCCAAATGGCATTAAGCAATGAAGAAAGAGCCGAAATGTTGATACTAATAAATAATAACACAAAAACTGTTTTTCTAGTTTGACAGGGAAACAAATAGTGTCCAATATTGCAACAAATATTATATCATCTAACTTTTTTAGTCAAAATCCAAATAAATACTTAAATATCTGCTTAACCTATGATTTCCAAGCAAGTTATCCATCAAATTATACACTATAAAAATGACCAATAGATTTTCTGTAAAATGTAGGGAGGTTTTTTTTACAGCATATTACAGTAAGTTAAAAAAACACGACCAATGTTTGTTTTGTTTTTCACAGTAAAATTCTGTCGACTGAGCTGTCAGGTTTTTTTTTGTGGTTTTTTTAACTGTAAAATCCACGGTTGATGATTTTATGGTACCACGTTTTATTATGGTAAAAAACTGTCAGCTGAGTTGCCAAAATAAAATTAAACAGCTGTACTGTATTTCTATTTACAGTAATATGTGGTAAAAATAATAATAATTAAAAAAAACACCATATATTTTACAGTAAAAAAAAACTGAGCTGCCAGTTTTTTTTTTGCCTTTTATGTAAAAAAATGTTTTAATATTTCAATTCATAGGCAAATTCATGAATTATTTACTGTTACAAGCGGCCCTCTAATGGCAGCCATGACTGCGGTGTGGCCCTCAATGAAAACAAGTTTGACACCCCTGCAATATACCGTCCGTAAAAGGTTAGCGAACAGCTTGACTTATAACTGCAAACTACAGTAATAAATATATTGTTGAAGTAACATTATTAGCAATTATCTTTGCTCCTGCGTCATTAGATTGTACATAATAAAGTGCCCTGTGAAATTTAAACTAGCTGTCATCCAACATGAACCTCTACTGCCCTCTTGTGGTTAAATGATATATTTCACTTTAAGCATGGTGGCGACTCAGTACAGTAAAAGACCTAACAAAATATTCTTAGTAAGTACGTTTGACATAATCATTTTGCTATTTGATATATTTTAAACTTTTATTCCATTAAAACAAGTTGTGAACATCATTCAGTAATAAAATAAAATAAATGATATTTTCTTGTATCCTAAATTGTTTAAGCTCTTAAGGCAGTGAACATAAGTTATTTTGTTCAAACAACATTATTAAAATGCCAAATTAACATCAAAATTGATGTTGAGTAAATTCATTTTGCAATTGTTTATTTTAAAGTAAATTTTGGAGCGCCAGCTGTAAAATATACATCAAGTTAAATCATGGAGGACAAGAAGAGGCCGTGATACCTGTTCTTAAAGACATCAAGGAATTGGAAAAATACAGCAGATGACATCATCTCGACAAAGGCCATAAAAGACACAACTCATAAAGACTTGTTGCAGCTGAAGCCAACAAAAACAACAAAGACTCCAACAGATTCCTCAATATTAAGTAATACATAACGTGCATCGCCTATCTCCATTACCTATTCATTTATTTCCTTCTTTCCAACAAGAAGTGAATTTAATGTAAACCTGTAAAAGTTACTGCACAAATAAACTATCAGTAAGACAGAGAAGTGGTGGGTTTAAATTTAAGCTTTTCTTCTTGCGACTCCTTTTCAGAAATGTAGAAATGTGCAAATGTAAACACATGATGTTCCAAATCCTGCTTATCCTATCGGTTTTAGTATTTTACACAGCAAAATATAGTCTTACTCGATGAGTCAATACGTGTGAATGCTCCAATGCTGAAGTTGAACTGAAATGCTGACAGAATGTAGTATGAATTTAAGAATAGTTTGAATGTTGGAATGGTTTGAATGTTGGAAGCATTTGAATTTACAGGAAAACCAGAATTTGGTTTGGAACTTGGGAAAGTGTTAGTTAGATGAATGGAATGTGTTGAAGGTGGAATGGTTTGAATAGGTTGAAAAATGGGGGGGTTGTGGATCATTCATTTTGAATAGGGAAATTGTCCCGAAAAACTGAGAATTCTAGAAGATCCGGGAATTCTGTTTACAATTGTTGAATTAGAGCACACAATTCCTGAACAGGCTGAATATTTTGAAGTTGGAACTGTTTGAATCGGATATAAAATGTGGGAGTTGTGGAACTTTGAAAAATATCCCATTCTTTTCAATGGGAATTTCATGGAAATTTGGGAATTTGGGGAAAATGCAAAACAAATGTGAATGTTCTGAATGAGTTTAAATGTGTTGGAGTTTTTCAAATCGGTCGAGAAATGTTGAAGTAGTAAAATTTTTCATTGAGAAATGGTATTTCGGAATTCCTGGTATTTCGGGAAAACCGGGAACATTTCCCGGTTCAAAAAAGAACTTTGTTTTTTGTCTTGATTAAGAGAAATCACTTATCGATGGAACGGTTGGAAAATGTGGAAGGCGTAGTTGACAGAAAAAAGGGTGGAAAAAAGGGTTTGAAAAAAATGGTAATTCTGGGAATTTCTGGAAGAAAATGTACCTTAAAAAAAATATGGTTTGAATGTGCAGGATGAGTGGAATATGTTGAAGGTGGAATGGTTTGAATAGGTTGAAAAATGTGGGAAGTGTGAAAAATGGATCATTCATTTTGAATGGGGAAAATGTCCCTAAAAACTGAGAATTCTAGGAAATCCGGGTTTTTTTTTTTACAATTGTTGAAAAAGAGCACACAGTTCCTGAACAGGCTGAATATTCTGAAGTTGGAACTTTTTGAATCGGATATAAAATGTGGGAGTTGTGGAACTTTAAAAAACATCCCATTCTTTTCAATGGGAATTTCATGGGAATTTTTGGAAAATGCAAAAAAATTGAGTTTTTCAAATCGGTCGAGAAATGTTGAAGTATTAACATTTTTCATTGAGAAATGGTATTACGGAATTCCTGGAATTTCGGGAAAACCGGGAAAATTTTCCAGTTCAAAAAACAACTTTGTTTTTTGTCCTGATTAAGAGAAATTACTTGTCGGTGGAACGGTTGGAAAATGTGGAAGGCGTAGTTGACAGAAAAAAGGGTAAAAAAAGGGTTTGAAAAAAACGTTAATTCTGGGAATTCCTGGAAAAAATTTACCTTGAAAAAATTATTGTTTGAATGTGCAGGATGAGTGGAATATGTTGAAGGTGCAATGGTTTGAATTAGTTGAAAAATGTGGGAATTGTGGAAGTGTGAAAAATGGATCATTCATTTTGAATGGGGAAAATGTCCCTAAAAACTGAGAGCTCTAGGAAATCCGGGAATTTTTTTACAATTGTTGAAAAGGAGCACACAATTCCTGAACAGGCTGAATATTCTGAAGTTGGAAATTTTTGAATCGGATATAAATGTGGGAGTTGTGGAACTTTAAAAAACTTCCCATTCTTTTCAATGGGAATTTCATGGAAATTTGGGAATTTTTGGAAAATTCAAAAAAAAAAGTAAATGTTCTGAATGAGTTTAAATGTGTTGGAGTTTTTCAAATCGGTCGAGAAATGTTGAAATTGTAACATTTTTCATTGAGAAATGTTATTACGGAATTCCTGGAATTTCGGGAAAACCGGGAACATTTTCCAGTTCAAAAAAGAACTTTGTTTTTTGTCCTGATTAAGAGAAATTACTTGTCGATGGAATGGTTGGAAAATGTGGAAGGCGTAGTTGACAGAAAAAAGGGTGGAAAAAAGGGTTTGACAAAAATGGTAATTCTGGGAATTCCTGGAAAAAAATTTACCTTAAAAAAATTATAGTTTGAATGTGTAGGATGAGTGGTATATGTTGAAGGTGGAATGGTTTGAATCGGTTGAAAAATGTGGGAAGTGTGAAAAATGGATCATTCATTTTGAATGAGGAAAATGTCCCTAAAAACTGAGAATTTTAGGAAATCCGGGTTTTTTTTTACAATTGTTGAAAAGGAGCACATAATTCCTGAACAAGCTGAATATTCTGAAGTTGGAACTTTTTGAATCGGATACAAATGTGGGAGTTGTGGAACTTTAAAAAACATCCCATTCTTTTCAATGGGAATTTCATGGGAATTTGGGAACTTTTGGAAAATGCAAAAAAATGTGAATGTTCTGAATGAGTTTAAATGTGTTGGAGTTTTTCAAATCGGTCGAGAAATGTTGAAGTAGTAACATTTTTCATTGAGAAATGGTATTACGGAATTCCTGGAATTTCGGGAAAACCCGGAACATTTTCCAGTTCAAAAAAGAATTTTGTTTTTGTCCTGATTAAGAGAAATTACTTGTCGATGGAACGGTTGGAAAATGTGGAAGGCGTAGTTGACAGAAAAAAGGGTGAAAAAAAGGGTTTGAAAAAAATGGTAATTCTGGGAAATCCTGGAAGAGAATTTACCTTAAAAAAAATATGGTTTGAATGTGCAGGATGAGTGGAATATGTTGACGGTGGAATGGTTTGAATAGGTTGAAAAATGTGGGAAGTGTGAAAAACGGATAATTCATTTTGAATGGGGATAATGTCCCTAAAAACTGAGAATTCTAGGAAATCCGGGAAAGTTTTTTAAATTGTTGAAAAGGAGCACACAATTCCTGAACAGGCTGAATATTCTGAAGTTGGAACTTTTTGAATCGGATATAAATGTGGGAGTTGTGGAACTTTAAAAATGTCCCATTCTTTTCAATGGGAATTTCATGAGAATTTGGAAATTTTTAGAAAATGCAAAAAAATGTGAATGTTCTGAATGAGTTTAAATGTGTTGGAGTTTTTCAAATCGCTCGAGAAATGTTGAAGTAGTAACATTTTTCATTGAGAAATGGTATTACGGAATTCCTGGAATTTCGGGAAAACCGGGAAAATTTTCCAGTTCAAAAAACAACTTTGTTTTTTGTCCTGATTAAGAGAAATTACTTGTCGGTGGAACGGTTGAAAAATGTGGAAGGCGTAGTTGACAGAAAAAAAGGGTGAAAAAAGGGTTTGAAAAAAACTGTAATTCTGAGAATTCCTGGAAAAAAATGTACCTTGAAAAAATTATAGTTTGAATGTGCAGGATGAGTGGAATATGTTGAAGGTGGAATGGTTTGAATTGGTTGAAAAATGTGGGAATTGTAGAAGTGTGAAAAATGGATCATTCATTTTGAATGGGGAAAATGTCCCTAAAAACTGAGAATTCTAGGAAATCTGGGATTTTTTACAATTGTTGAAAAGGAGCACACAATTCCTGAACAGGCTGAATATTTTGAAGTTGGAACTTTTTCAATCTGATATAAAATGTGGGAGTTGTGGAACTTTGAAAAACGTCCCATTCTTTTCAATGGGAATTTCATAGAAATTTGGGATGCAAAAAAACGGTTGAAAAATTTGGAAGGCGTAGTTGGTAGAAAAAAGGGTGAAAAAGGGTTTGACAAAAATGGTAATTCTGGGAATTCCTGGAATTTGTTTTTACCTTGAAAAATTTATAGTTTGAATGTGCAGGATGTGTGGAATATGTTGAAGGTGGAATGGTTTGAATAGGTTGAAAAATGTGGGAAGTGTGAAAAATGGATCATTCATTTTGAATGTGGATAATGTCCCTAAAAACTGAGAATTTTAGGAACTCCGGGAATTTTGTTTACAATTGTTGAAGTAGAGCACACAATTCCTGAACAGGCTGACTATTTTGAAGTTGGAACTGTTTGAATCGGATACAAAATGTGGGAGTTGTGGAACTTTGAAAAACGTCCCATTCTTTTCAATGGGAATTTCATGGAAAATTGGGAATTTCGGGAAAAGAGGGAATTTTGGGGAAAATGCAAAACAATTTGAATGTTCTGAATGAGTTTAAATATGTTGGAGTTTTTCAAATTGGTCGAGAAATGTTGAAGTAGTAACATTTTTCATTGAGGAATGTTATTACGGAATTCCTGGAATTTCGGGAAAACCGGGAAATTTTTCCAGTTCAAAAAAACAACTGTGTTTTTTGTCCTAATTAAGAGGAATTATGTGTCGGTGGAACAGTTGAAAAATATGGAAGGAGTAGTTGACAGAAAAAAGGGTTTGAAAAAATCGGTAATTCTTGGAAATTTTTTTAACTTGAAAAAATGATAGTTTGAATGTGCAGGATGAGTGGAATATGTTGAAGGTGAAATGGTTTGAATACGTTGAAAAATGTGGGAATTGTGGAAGTGTGAAAAATGGCCAATTCTATTTGAATGGGAAAAAATGTCCTGGAAAACCTGGAATATGGGAAATCTGGTATTTTTTGGAATTTGTCAAGGGAAAGCCCGCGACTCCCGAGTAGGCTGGACAGTTTGAAGTTGGAACGATTTTAATTGGATAAACAATGTGGGAGTTGTGGAACTTTGAAAAATGTCCCATTCGTTTCAATGGGAAGTTCATGGAAAATTGGGAATTTTGGTGAAAATGCAAAAAAATGTGAATGTTCTGAATGAGTTTAAATATGTTGGAATTTTTCAAATCGGTTGTGAAATGTTGAAGTAGTAACATTTTTCATTGAAAAATGGTATTACGGAATTCCTGGAATACCGGGAATTTTTCTAAAAACTTTGTTTTTTTGTCCTGATTAAGAGGAATGATTTGTCGGTGGAACGGTTGAAGTGGGTTGAAAAATGTGGAAGGGGTAGTCGCCAGAAAAAAGGGTGAAAAAAGGGTTTGAAAAAAATGTGCATTCTGTGAATTCCTGGAATTGTTTTGAACTTGAAAAAAAGATTGTTTGAATGTGTAAGGTGAGTGGAATGTGTTGAAGGTGGGATGGTTTGAATAGGTTGAAAAATGTGGAAAAGGTGGAAGTTTGAAAAATGGCCAATTCATTTTGAATGGGAAAAATGTCCTGGAAAACCTAGAATTCTGGGAAATCTGGGAATTTTTGGAATGTTTGAAGGGAAAGCCCTCGATTCCCATATAGGCTGAACAGTTTGAATTTGGAACGGTTTGAATCGGATAAAAAATGTGGGAGTTGTGGAACTTTGAAAAATGTCCTATTCTTTTCAATAGGAATTTCACGGAAATTTGGGAATTTCGAGAAAAGAGGGAATTTTTGAGAAAATGCAAAACAAATGTAATGTTCTGATTGAGTTTAAATGTGTTGGAGTTTTTCAAATCAGTCGAGAAATGTGGAAGTAGCAACATTTTTAATTGAGAAATGGTATTATGTAATACTTGGAATTTCGGGAAAACCGGGAATTTTTCCAGTTCAAAAAACAACTTCATTTTTTGTCCTGATTAAGAGAAAGTATTTGTCGGTGGGGGCAGTACGGTGGAAGAGGGGCTAGTGTGTCTGCCTCACAATACAAAGGTCCTGAGTAGTCGTGAGTTCAATCCCGGGCTCGGGATCTTTCTGTGTGGAGTTTGCATGTTCTCCCCGTGACTGCGTGGGTTCTCTCCGGGTTGATTGGCAACACTAAATTGGCCCTAGTGTGTGAATGTGAGTGTGAATGCTGTCTGTCTATCTGTGTTGGCCCTGGGATGAGGTGGCGACTTGTCCAGGGTGTACCCCGCCTTCCGCCCGATTGTAGCTGAGATAGGCTCCAGCGCCCCCCGCGACACCGAAGGGGATAAGCGGTAGAAAATGGATGGATGGATGGATGGATTTGTCGGTGGAACGGTTGGAAAATGTGGAAGGGGTAATTGCCAGAAAAAAGGGTGGAAACAAGGGTTTGAAAAAACGGAAATTCTGGGAATTCCTGGAATTTTTTTACTTGAAAAAAGTATAGTTTTAATGTGCAGGATGAGTGGGATATGTTGAAGGTGGAATGGTTTGAATAGGTTGAAAAATGTGGAAATGGTGGAAGTTACAAAAATGGCCAATTCATTTTGAATGGGAAAAATGTCCTGGAATTATGGGAAATCTGGGAATTTGTCAAGGGAAAGCCCACGATTCCCAAAAAGGCTGAACAGTTTGAAGTTGGAACGGTTTGAATCGGATAAAAAATGTGGGATTGTGGAACTTTGAAAAATATCCCATTCTTTGCAATGGGAAGTTCATGGAAATTTGTGAATTTCGGGAAAAGAGGGAATTTTTGGGAAAATTCAAAAAAATTTTAATGTTCTGAATTAGTTTAAATGTGTTGGAATTTTTCAAATCGGTTGAGAAATGTTGAAGTAGTAACATTTTTCATTGAAAATTTGAAAAAAACGGGGATTTTTCCAGCTTGAAAAACAGCTTTGTTTTTTTGTCCTGATTAAGAGGAATTATTTGTCGGTGGAACGGTTGAAGTGGGTTGAAAAATGTGGAAGGGGTAATCGCCAGAAAAAAGGGTAAAAAAAAAAGGGTGAACAAAGGGTTTGAAAAAAACCGTGAATTCTGTGAATTCCTGGAATTGTTTTGAACTTGAAAAAATGATAGTTTGAATGTGTAGGGTGAGTGGAATGTGTTGAAGGTGGAATGGTTTGAATAAATTGAAAAATGTGGAAATGGTGGAAGTTTGAGAAACGGCCAATTCATTTTGAATGGAAAAAATGACCCGGAAAACCTGGAATTCTGGGAAATCTGGGAATTTTTGCAATGTTTGAAAGGAAAGCCCGCGATTCCCATACAGGTTGAACAGTTTGAAGTTGGAACGGTTTGAATCGGATAAAACATGTGGGAGTGGTGGAACTTTGAAAAATGTCCTATTCTTTTCAATGGGAATTTCATGGAAATTTGTGAATTTCGGGAAAAGAGGGGTTTTTTGTAAAATGCTAAAAAATGTGAATGTTCTGAATGGGTTTAAATGTGTTGGAGTTTTTCAAATTGATCGATAAATGTTGAAGTAACAACATTTTTAATTGAGAAATGGTATTACGTAATTCCTGGAATTTCGGGAAAACCGGGAATTTTTTCAGTTCAAAAAACAACTTCATTTTTTGTCCTGATTAATAGAAATTATTTGTCGGTGGAACGGTTGAAAAATGTAGAAGGAGTAGTCGACAGAAAAAAGGGTGAAAAGGGGATTTGAAAAAACGGGAATTCTGGCAATTCCTGGAATTATTTTGAACTTGGAAAAATGATAGTTTGAATGTGCAGGATGAGTGGAATATGTTGAAGATGGAATGGTTTGAATCGGTTAAAAAATGTGGAAATGGTGGTAGTTAGAAAAATGGCAAATTAATTTTGAATGGGAAAAATGTCCCGGAAAACCCGGAATTCTGGGAAATCTGGGAATTTTTGGAATTCGTCAAGGGAAAGCCCGCGATTCCCTAATAGGCTGAACAGTTTGAAGTTGGAACGGTTTGAATCGGATAAAAAAAATGTGGAAGTTGTTGTACTCTGAAAAATGTCCATTCTTTTCAATGGGAATTTCATAGAAATTTGGCAATTTCGGAAAAAGAGGGAATTTTTTTGGAAAATGCAAAAAAAAGTATGTTTTAAATGAGTTTTAATGTGTTGGAATTTTTCAAATCGGGCGAAAAAAGGTTGAAGTTCTAACATTTTGTATTGAGAAATGGTATTATGGAATTCCTGGATTTTCGGGAAAACTGGGAATTTTTCCAGTTCAAAAAACAACTTTGTTCTTTTTCCTAATTAAGAGGAATGTTTTGTCAGTGGAGTGGTTGAAGTGGGTTGGAAAATGTGGAAGGTGTAGTCGACAGAAAAAAGAGTGAAAAAAGGGTTTGAAAAAAAGGAATTCTTGGAATTCCTGGAATGGTTTTTAACTTGAAAAAAATATAGTTTGAATGTGCAAAATGAGTGAAATGTGTTGAAAGTGGAATAGTTTGAATTGGTTGAAAATTGTGGGAAATGTGGAAGTGTAAAAAATTGATAATTCATTTTAAATGGGGAAAAATGTCCCTAAAAATTGAGAATTCTAGGAAATCCGGGATTTTTTTTTTACAATTGTTGAAAAAGAGCACACAATTCCTGAACAGGCTGAATATTTTGAAGTTGGAACGGTTTGAATCGGATAAAACATGTGGAAGTTGTGGAACGTTGAAAAAGGTCAAATTTTTTTCCATGGGAATTTCATGGAAATGTGGGGATTTTGGGAAAATGCAAAAAAATGTTTTAATGTTCTGAATGAGTGTTGGAATTTTTCAAATTGGTCGAAAAATGTTGAAGTAGTAACATTTTTAAGTGAAAAATGGTAATACGGAATTTTTGTCCCGCTTAAGAGGAATGTTTTGACAGTGGAAAGGTTGAAATGCGTTGAAAAATGTGGAAGGAGTAGTCGCCAGAAAAAAGGTTGGAAATAGGCCTTTGGAAAACCAGGAATTCTGGAAAATCCTGTAATTTTTTTGAACTTGGAAAAAAAGATTTAGGATGGTGGAATATGTCAAAGGTGGAATGGTTTGAATCGGTTGAAAAATGTGGAAATGGTGGAAGTTTGAAATGGAATGGAAAAAATGTCCCGGAAAACCTGGAATTCTGGGAAATCTGGGAATTTTGGGAATTTGTCAAGGGAAAGCCCGCGATTTCCGAATAGGCTAAACAGTTAGAAGTTGGAACTGTGTGAATCGGATAAAAAAAATGTGGAAGTTGTGGAACTCTGAAAAATGTCCATTCTTTTCAATGGGAATTTCATGGGAATTTCGGAAAAAGAGGGATTTTTTAGGAAAATGCAAAAAAAAAATTATGTTTTGAATGAGTTAAAATGTCTTGGAATTTTTCGAATCGACCGAGAAAGGTTGAAGTACTAACATTTTTAATTGAGAAATGGTATTACGGAATTCCTGGAATTTCGGGAAAACCGGGAATTTTTCCAGTTCAAAAAACAACTTTGTTTTTTTTCTCCTAATTAACAGGAATGTTTTGTCAGTGGAACGGTTGAAGTGGGTTGAAAAATGTGGAAGGAGTAGTCGGGTGAAAAAAGGGTTTGAAAAAACAGGAATTCTTGAAATTCCTGAAAAAAAATGTAACTTGAAAATTATAGATTGAATGTGCAGCATGAGTGAAATATGTTGAAAGTGGAATAGTTTGAATTGGTTGAAAATTGTGGGAATTGTGGAAGTTTAAAAAATGGGGAAAATTGTCCGTAAAAACTGAGAATTCTAGGAAATCCGGGATTTTTTTTTACAATTGTTGACAATGAGCACACAATTCCTGAACAGGCGGAATATTTTGAAGTTGGAATGGTTTGAATCGGATAAAACATGTTAGAGTTGTGGAACGTTGGAAAAACATCCCATTTTTTAAAATGGGAATTTCATGGAAATTTGGGAATTTTGGGAACAGAGTGAATTTTTTGGAAAATGCAAAAAAAATGTAATGTTCTGAATGAGTTTAATTAAATGTGTTGGAATTTTTCAAATCGGTCGAGAAATGTTGAAGTAGTAACATTTTTAAGTGAAAAATGGTATTATGGAATTTTTGTCCCGATTAAGAGGAATGTTTTGACAGTGGAAAGGTTGAAATGCGTTGAAAAATGTGGAAGGAGTAGTCGCCAGAAGAAAGGTTGGAAATAGGGCTTTGGAAAACCAGGAATTCTGGAAAATCCTGTAATTTTTTTTAACTTGGAAAAAACGTAGTTTAAATTTCCAGTATGGTGGAATATGTCAAAGATGGAATGGTTTGAATCGGTTGAAAAACGTGGAAATGGTGGAAGTTTGAAAAATGGCCAACTTGTTTTGAATGGGAAAAATGTCCCGGAAAACCTGGAATTCTGAGAAATCTGGGAATGTTGGGAATTTGTCAAGGGAAAGCCCGCGATTCCCAAATAGGCTGAACAATTAGAAGTTGGAACGGTTTGAATCAGGTAAAAAATGTGGAAGGTAGAGCGCGCCAAAATCTGGAGAAGAAGGAGAAATAGATTAATTTTGTGTGAATGCTTTGGAGCATTCACACAAATATTATATAATCAAATAATTCCACTTACATTTTGTAAACACAGAACATTTACAATAACTTTCCATGAATTTCCAAAAAGGATTTAATTGAATTGTGAATGACTACATCATATTTTGCAATGTTCCTACATTATTTTAGGTATTTCAGCAAACGTGTATAATCATTTGGTCACCAGGTAGATTTCAGCTGCAATGTGAGTGCAAAAATGAACTTTCATTAAAAAAAAATTTTTTTATTACAGCTTGACAGTGAACATATTGCATTAAATAATGGTTCACACACCCACAACTTGTAAAAAGATTTTCGACCATCAGCTAAAATAACCTTTACAGTTGGACTAAATTTGACTTTATTTACATTTTGAATGCACATGTCCAACTGTTAAATATTTCAGTACTTTTTGCACAACGTGTTGTTATATAAATACCCTTAATGTGTTGTATATATGTGTATATCATTGGTGTTTACTCTTTAAAATGAGTGCATTTCATTCTTGTCTACATTCATACGCAGACTGCAAAAAAATTATGATTTATTGATTGATGGGACTTTAAAAAGTGCTGAATAGCAATTGCATGGTAAGTCCATATCAGACTTCATATCAGTTTTATTTATTCAAAGAAAGTTTACTTTTTATAAAAGGAAAATGTGTTAATTTAAATATTTATTACTCAGTTTTAATATATTGTAGTTGTATAATTGAAAAATATTATTTATTATTGAGGGTTATTCTTTTTCTAACATTCTTTTTCTCTACTGCTCACTAGTGTTACCATATCTGAGATATTGTGCAGGAATATGGGGAAACAACTACAAAAGTACACTTCTTTCACTAACTGTGTTACAAAAAAGATCATTAAGAATAATACATAATGTTGGATATAGAGAACATATTTATTTATTAAATCACAATTATTGAAATTCAACGATTTGGTGCATTTGCAAACAGCTAAAATGATGTACAAAGCAAACTATATAACCTGCTAACCAAGAATATACAACAATTCTTCTTAACAAAAGAGGAGAAATATAACCTTAGAGGAAAATCTAATTTAAAACATTTGTATGCTCGTACAACACTTAAAACCTTTAGTATATCAGTATTTGGAATTAAATTATGGAATGGATTAAGCAAATAAATCAAACAAAGCACCAATATGATTCAGTTTAAGAGACTGCTCAAACTACATGTGTTCACAAAGTACACACAACAAGAATTATTGAGACAAACATTATTTATGTGTTCAACATGTGTATACTTACTATGGCATATTATTTATTTATTATTTATTTGTTCGCTGTTCTGTTACAGAGAACAAGGAAATTGGATACAATTGCTATGGTATGAAAAGGGGTAGGATTAAATAAGCTCTGCTTCTTCCTACTCCTTTTTGGACGTGCTGTAATGAAACTACTGGAATTGTGTGATGCATTACATTGTATCGTATGCATGTTCCAAATAAACTGAAACTGAACTGAGCTGAAAAAACAAAAATATTTTCTCTTAATAAGGACAAAAAATGAAGTTGTTTTTTGAACTGGAAAAATTCCCGGTTTTCCCGAAACTCCAGGAATTCCGTAATACCATTTCTCAATGAAAAATGTTGCTACTTCAACATTTCTCGACCGATTTGAAAAACTCCAACACATTTAAACTAATTCAGAACATTCCAATTTTTTTTGCATTTTCCCCAAATTCCCAAATTTCCATGAAATTCCCATTGAAAAGAATAGGACATTTTTCAAAGTTCCACCACTCCCACATTTTTATCCGATTCAAACCGTTCCAACTTCAAACTGTTCAGCCTATATGGGAATCGCGGGATTTCCCTTGAAACATTCCAAAAATTCCCAGATTTCCCAGAATTCCAGGTTTTCCGGGACATTTTTCCCATTCAAAATGAATTGGCCGTTTTTCAAACTTCCACCATTTCCACATTTTTCAACCTATTCAAACCATCCCACCTTCAACACATTACACTCACCCTACACCTTCAAACTATCCTTTTTGCAAGTTCAAAACAATTCCAGGAATTCACAGAATTCACGTTTTTTCAAACCCTTTGTTCACCCTTTTTTCACCATTTTGTCTGGCGATTACCCCCTCCACATTTTTCAAATCACTTCAACCGTTCCACCGACAAATAATTCTTCTTAATCAGGACAAAAAACAAAGCTGTTTTTTGAACAGGAAAAATTCCCAATTTTCCCAAAATTCCAGGAATTCCATAATACCATTTTTCAATGAAAAATGTTGCTACTTAAACATTTCTCAACCGATTTGAAAAATTCCAACACATTTAAACTCATTCAAAACCTTTTTTTCTTTTCTTTTTTTTTTTGCATTTTCCAAAAAAAATCCCTTTTTTCCCGAAATTCCCAAATTTCCATGAAATTCCCATTGAAAAGAATAGGACATTTTTCAAAGTTCCACAACTCCCACATTTTTTATCCGATTCAAACCGTTCTAACTTCAAACTGTTCAGCCTGTATGGGAATCGCAGGCTTTCCTTTGAAACATTCCAAAAAGTCCCAGATTTCACAGAATTCCAGGTTTTCCGGGACATTTTTCCCATTCAAAATGAATTGGCCGTTTTTCAAACTTCCACCATTTCCACATTTTTCAACCTATTCAAACCATCCCACCTTCAACACATTCCACTCATCCTACACATTCAAACTATCATTTTTTCAAGTTCAAAACAATTCCAGGAATTCACAGAATTCACGTTTTTTTTCAAACCCTTTCAAACCTCAACATTTTTTCTGGCGATTACCCCCTCCACATTTTTCATACCACTTCAACCGTTCCACCAAAACATTGTGACACTCTTAAAATGTGGTGCACCTAATGTACTAATACTTCAAAAACATACTTAAAATACCAAAAATATTTATATAAAAAAACACAATAAATAACCTAACTTTTTTTGCTGGACTAGTACTACACTGCAAAAAGGTAGTGTTCAAAAACAAGAAGAAAAAAAAAATACAAAAATTAAGGGGATTTTATTTGAACTAAGCAAAATTATCTACCAATAGAACAAGAACATTTGGCTTGTCAAGATTTTCCAAAACAAGTAAAATTAGCTAACCTCACTGAACCCAAAATTACCTTAAAATAAGTATATTTTCACTAATAACAAGTGCACTTTTCTTGGTAGAAAAAAAGAGACCTTTTTGCTCAATATGTTGAAAAATATTCTTAAATGAAGTAAATGCTAGTGCCATTATCTTGACATAATGATATGTGCTTGGCATCATGATTTTTTTTTTCATGCTTGAAGTAAGAAATTATTACTTTAAAAAAGTAGTTTTATACTTGTGAGTGTTGATGACACAGCTTTGCATCAGTTGATATTCTAGTTTCAAGCATGTTTTACTCAATATAGGTCATAAAATCTCAGCAACAAGCTGTAATATCTTACTGAGATCATTTAGGACCAAAACCCTTAAAACAAGTACAAACCCTGTTTCCATATGAGTTGGGAAATTGTGTTAGATGTAAATATAAACAGAATACAATGATTTGCAAATCCTTTACAACCCATATTCAATTGAATGCACTACAAAGACAAGATATTTGATGTTCAAACTCATAAACTTTATTTTTTTTTTGCAAATAATATTTAACTTAGAATTTCATGGCTGCAACACGTGCCAAAGTTGTTGGGAAAGGGCATGTTCACCACTGTGTTACATCACCTTTTCTTTTAACAACACTCAATAAACGATTGGGAACTGAGGAAACTAATTGTTGAAGCTTTGAAAGTGGAATTATTTCCCATTCTCGTTTTATGTAGAGCTTCAGTCCGGGGTCTCCGCTGTCGTATTTTACGCTTCATACTGCGCCACACATTTTTGATGGGAGACAGGTCTGGACGGCAGGCGAGCCAGGAAAGTACCCGCACTCTTTTTTTACGAAGCCACGCTGTTTTAATACGTGCTGAATGTGGCTTGACATTGTCTTACTGAAATAAGCGGGGGCGTCCATGAAAAAGACGGCGCTTAGATGGCAGCATATATTGTTCCAAAACCTGTATGTACCTTTCAGCATTAATGGTGCCTTCACAGATGTGTAAGTTAGCCATGCCTTGGGCACTAATGCACCCCCATACCATCACAGATGCTGGCTTTTCAACTTTGTGTCGATAACAGTCTGGATGGTTCGCTTCCTCTTTGGTCCGGATGACACGATGTCGAATATTTCCAAAAATAATTTGAAATGTGGACTCGTCAGGCCACAGAACACTTCCACTTTGCATGAGTCCATCTTAGATGATCTCGGGCCCAGAGAAGCCGGCGGCGATTCTGGATGTTGTTGATAAATGGCTTTCGCTTTGCATAGTAGAGCTTTAACTTGCACTTACAGATGTAGCGACAAACTGTATTTAGTGACAGTGGTTTTCTGAAGTGTTCCTGAGCCCATGTGGTGATATCCTTTAGAGATTGATGTCGGTTTTTGATACAGTGCGGTCTGAGGGATCCAAGGTAACGGTCATTCAATGTTGGTTTCCGGCCATGCCGCTTACGTGGAGTGATTTCTCCAGATTCTCTGAACCTTTTGATGATATCATGGACCATAGATGTTGAAATCCCTAAATTTCTTGCAATTGCACTTTGAGAAATGTTTTTCTTAAACTGTTTGACTATTTGCTCACGCAGTTGTGGACAAAGGGGTGTACCTCGCCCCATCCTTTCTTGCGAAAGACTGAGCATTTTTTGGGAAGCTGTTTTTATACCCAATCATGGCACCCACCTGTTCCCAATTAGCCTGCACACCTGTGGGATGTTCCAAATAAGTGTTTGATGAGCAATTCTCATCTTTATCAGTATTTATTGCCACCTTTCCCAACTTCTTTGTCACGTGTTGCTGGCAACAAATTCTAAAGTTAATAATTATTAGTTTGAACATCAAATATGTTGTCTTTGTAGCATAGTCAACTGAATATGGGTTGAAAGTGATTTGCAAATCATTGTATTCCGTTTATATTTACATATAACACAATTTCCCAACTCATATGGAAACGGGGTTTGTAAAACACTAACATAAAATCTGCTTCGTGAGAAGAATTATCTTATTAGACAGAAAATAAGCAAATGTCACCCTTATTTGAGATATTTAATCTTACTTAGATTTCAGTTTTTGCAGTGTAATGATGAGTTGGTGGGGGAAAATATTTAAAAATAAGGCTACAGTACACTGCAAAAACTGAAATCTAAGTAAGATTAAATATCTCAAATAAGGGTGATATTTGCTTATTTTCTGTCTGATGAGATAATTCTTCTCACTTAGCAGATTTTATGTTAGAGTGTTTTACTTGTTTTAAGGGTTTTGGTCCTAAATTATCTCAGTAAGATATTACAGCTTGTTGCTGAGATTTTATGAACTATATTGAGTAAAACATGCTTGAAACTAGAATATCAACTGTTGCAAAGCTGTGTCATCAACACTCACAAGTATAAAACTACTTTTTTAAAGTAATAATTTCTTATTTCAAGCATGAAAAAAAAAAATCATGACTTTGACACAATTGTGTCTCATAATTCAAACGGATGACAGCCAAATGGACTTTGCTGTTTTATTTTCAATGAAACAATATAACATACGTACTCATATAGTAGTACAGTTGGCACAGTACAGTAAACTGACAGTTAATATTTAAACATTTAACATGTGACATTTCTAACAATTTTGAACAGAAATAAATAAATAGATAAATTCTTCAAAATTACAATTAAAAATGTTTTGGCCGGGGGCCAAGCTGTATATACGCGCACTAATTGACTAAAAGAGCACGCACTTGGCGCGATGATGTCATGTTATCGATGGAAAAATGCATTTTTAGACCATTTGATTTGCCTGAGCGGCTAGGAAACCCCGAAAGTAACAAGCGGTTGCCTTGTTGCTTTCCATTAAGAACAATAAATTAGTTTTTAGTATAAGTTTGCTGGTTTCAAGAAATGTAATGCCGAGCGCATATCATTATGTCAAGATAATGGCACTAGCATTTACTTCATTTAAGAATATTTTTCAACATTTTGAGCAAAAAGGTCTTTTTTTTTTTCTACCAAGAAAGTGAGAATATTCTTATTTTAAGGTATTTTCGGGTTCATTGAAGTTAGCTAAATTGACTTGTTTTGGAAAGTCTTGATAATCCAAATTTTCTTGTTCTATTGGCAGATAATTTTGCTTAGTTCAAATAAAATACCCCTCATTTTTGTATTTTTTGTTCTTGTTTTTCAACACTGACTTTTTGCAGTGTATATAATAAACAATAGCATTATTTTATTAATAAATAGTGTATATATGTGTTCAAAATGCAAAGTTATCATTATGGCAGACTATAAATATAAGTGTAAAATGTTTGCTGAGCGGTAGCAACAAGCCAAAGTCGGATGAAAAAAAAACAGTGTCTCTGACCACTTACATTTTATTCGTCATTGGTACATCCGGGGTATTTGGGCTCCTTGATTGACAGTTGCCATGGCAACAAGCTAGAGCATCGCCATTTTGTCAGGAGGGTTTTTCCCCCCAAGCTCAGTCGTTTCAAATGTTCCCCCTTCCCGCCGGAATAATGCTGTCAGTGGATATACCTTTGACGTTTTTGGATAACGAGACGCGTCTAATGGACCGGGCGAAGAAGATCAAGAGGCCGACGTTTTAACGCCATAGAAATAATTAGGCGGCGCCGCACTAACTCGGTTGTCCGCGTCTCTGGTCCACCGGGCCGGTTCACTGCGCAGGTTTGGACCGCGCGCCATTTTGTGAAAATTGACACAAAATTCCGGAGCAAAATTACCAGAGGACGCGGGTCGTATTTCGGGTTAAAAATACACGGACTACACCCGCGCCACACAGCGGGTCGTGGAGGTCGACGGCAATTTTGACAAAGGCTGCGTAAAATCCGTTTGACGTACCTTTTATTTAGCTGCGGCTGCGATCGTTAGCTTGAGGCTAGCCGGAGAAGCTAGCGCTAGCTTGGACGGGCTAGCTAACGTTAGCTGCCTTCATTTTGTCAACTAGCTTAGCCAACTCGCTAAGGTTAGCTAGTGACTTATGCGCGCTAGTTAAAGTTAGCATGTTGCTAGTCATCAGCTGATGGTAACGTCTCGCTAACGTCGCCGCGATTGTCGACGTCGTCCGCCTGGATTGTCTACGGAAATGAAGAGTTTATTGGATCTGGCTGGCAAATCGTCGTAGTGTTTGCCGGTCGGAGAAAAGATCCGATTTAACGTTATCAATACTCGGTAACCGTGCAGGGAGGGGAGAATTACCAAGCTGGATAAGTTTCCTCATCATACAGGTTATTGGACTTTAAATGAAGATCGTGCCATCAAAGGTGAGTGGATTGTGTTTGCATTGGCGTGTAAATCAAATGGTTAATCATAAGGATGGACGCGGACGATATATGTGGTTTTCCAGCGGCGTTAACGTTCGCTTCCAGTCAGTAGGTCAACAAGGGTGTTTTTTTGGGGGTGTTCAATGTGAGCCGATTGTGTTTTATGGAGAGTCATCCTGGCACATGCACCAAACCCGCGGTGTAAGACACTTGTCATTGTGCGATATCGGGATTATTTTTTTTTGTCCCCCCCCCCTTCATCACGTCGCCCACAGAACGTTTAAAATACGAGGGCCCGAGTGTGCAGAAAATGGTTGTGTTGTGTGCGATCTCGCCCAGCTAATGGTGCTAACGCAGGAGCTAAATCGGCTAATGGTTAACGGTGACTTGTTGCGGAACCAGCTGAGTGGGCCCCAACAACCCGCTGGCTCCAACGTCACATAGCTAACGTTGCCGCTGGACGGGGTGAAGGATACGCTCGCTCGTCCCCGCATTTTTTCCACGGCACCGTTAACGGTCGCAGCCCTTTCAAGCTGGGCGCACCGTTAAAAAGTACACCGGGAATACGTTTGGAGGATTTATGCGCGGATGATATATTTGCCAGGCGAAGGGGACTCGAATAACACTGAATATGCTTTCTCATTTCCAACCATGACGAGATTCTACCCATCATTTGTAAGTGCATCGCTGGCCCGGGCCGCTGTCTTTCTAAATATAAATGCATATTTAGGTGATTAATCGCGGTTGCATTTGCTGGCTTTCGATTGAGGTTTGGAAATGGGCGTGAGAAGATGACACATGAGCTTATTATAGAGGTCCTCAGCCAACACTTAAGATATGATGCGGATACTAATAGCGAGCTAGCTGCCGTTATTTTTACATCTTAAAGGCCCATTTGTTCTGTGAGGAGCAGAGCCAGGCAAGGAACTGTTCATATGCCAGTTCTGAACATGGACAATAATCATAAATGATATCAAGGAGCTGGCTAATGCTTGATTTTCACAGATCTGATTGTGTTAAAAATCCAGATTGGTCTGATGTTTATAATGGCAATCAAACAAAACGGATATCCATAACCTTTAAATCAACTATATACAGATAACAACCTCGTCCTTAGTTATAAATGCTTATTCTGTAAACAGTCAGTATTTTACTTTTGGCTACTTTTAATCAGTTGTTACTTTATAAACACACTGCAAAGTTTAGGGATGCTTTCTTCTATTTAGGTCTCCCCCTTTCAAGTTAAACTTGAACCAGTAAGTAACTAAAATCAGAATTATCTACAGACGTTATATTGTGTGTTCTATTCTTTGTAGTTGGTTTGCTGCTGGACTCTCCTCCCAGGATGATATGAAATTTTTGCAGAAGATGCATCCAGGTTAGCTGTTGTGTTTGTGTGTTTATATCTAATCTATCCTCTTCAATTAACTCTTCTTTTTAATGGGAAGTGGTAAACTTAAGTTGCTCCCTTTTGTTGTGCCTTTCTCCAAATCTGCATCCAGGCGGTTACATTTCATCACACTGTTGTGTGGGACAAAGTAGGCTGTAGCCACAAAAAGTGCTACAATTTATTACAGTCTAGACTTAGACAAACTTTATTGATCCACAAGGTAGCTCAATTATAAAATGATGAAAATCTTAGGAGCTACTATGATCTGCTGCCACTCTTTCAGGTGCACATCAAAACCATGTGTTTGCATTGCAGACTCAAAAAGTCCACAAAGAACAAGGCGTAAAACAACAGGGAAACATTAAAGAACACAAAGGACATAAAATATATTCAACATCATCAAGCTGGCGCAAACTGCTGCCACCTTAGCGATGCCATTTCTTCTAAATAAGTTATTTAAATTATATATATTGTCCCAACTCAACCGAACAATCAGGAAAATAAAGACAAAATATGTCAAATGATCCTCAAAATATATTTTATTATAAATATATATTTTATATTTAAATCTGTAAAATGTAGTGTTCAGTAAATGTATTTATAAGCATACTAGAATTAATATTATGTTACACCTTCTTGGTTCCTTAAATACAGCCTCTGCCTGTGCTCTCTCATCTTACAGTTCCTTTTATTTCTGTCAGTGGCTGTGTATTTTTTCCTTTTCCAAAGCTGGGTCAGCTTTCTAACGCTCTCATATGGAGTGCAGGTTTTGGGCTGTGCAGCTATTTTGCTGTCAGGCTCTTGCGTTGAAAGCAACGTCTAAGTGTGCCAAAGTTCAATTTTATTTCTTGTTTATTTCTTGTTTTCTCATTGGAAAATGGGAGCAGCTCTGCCCTGGCAACAAAAGTAGGCTATTTGCATACTGCGTTGTGATTGGTCTGTGCATTGATGGGCTTGCCAAATCACGCTGTATCTCTGTGGTGATAGGCTATGCTAATTAGGTGCTGTTGCTGGGATTCTGAATAGTGGTTACTGTGTAGCGCTGGTGAATTGTGTTGTCTGGTGAGAGATGCTGATAGCTGAACATGCTATTTAATATTTTTTTGATTCCTTCTGGCTTAAAATGAAGGATGATTCACTGTACAGTATGGTGGTGCTTTTCTTTTCTCCTCTTTCTGCTGTAAAGCCTGCTGATGTCCACCCTTTTTTTCCCTCAAATGCTGAAATGTTACTGATACAATAAATAGGATTTATTTAATGATTAATCTGTGCCTTTAAATCTCATTTTACAAACACAACCTATTAATATGCATTTATTTGTATTATTGTTCTACATGTTTTATTTATTATTTACATGTTTTATGACTTTTTAAACTGAATCATTTTATTACACATGTAAATATGAATTTGCATGCTGATAAATTTTGCATATTTTTTCACCACATGCAAGATTTTTGGCTGCAGTTTTACCTGTCAGAAAGCTTATTCACAATGTCATCATTTAATACAGAAATTGTTCTCTCCACATTTTTTTGGTGGAAAGTCTCTTGTTGTAACATACATGCTACTCCTCTGCAATAAAATGGTGCATTGATATTATTAATCTCTAGTTTATATCTTGTAAAATGCAACTTAAGGCAAGGTGTTAATTTCTTCCAGGAGGAGAGACTTCAGCATGCAAACCTTCGTCTGTCCGGCTTGCGCCCTCTTTTTCTTTACACACTGCTGGTCTTCAGATGGCTGCTCCAATGCCCCATACGCACCAGCAGTACAGTGACCGCCACCAGCCAAGCACTGACCAATCTGTTACGGTCTTACCGTACAGCGACCAGACACCACAGCTCACTGCCAATCAGGTGCTCAAACAGTTATTACATACATATGCTGCCCTTCAATTTGTTGCCATTTAACTTAAGCCATGTACCAGTTGTTTAACAAATTTGTTTATTTTGATACATCAGAGGCACATGCCCCAGTGCTTTCGTGACCCAACTTCAGCTCCCCTGAGGAAGCTTTCCATTGACCTTATCAAAACATACAAACACATCAATGAGGTGAGTTTGACCATTGCAGCACTCAAACATTGACATGAATAAGTTCTGCCGTGACACTTGTGTTACAATTGTTTTGTCTGCATGTTTTTGCTGAAGGTGTATTATGCAAAAAAGAAGCGGCGGCACCAACAGGGTCAGGGTGAAGACTCCAGTCACAAAAAAGAAAGGAAAGTCTTCAATGATGGCTATGACGATGATAATTATGACTACATCGTCAAGAATGGGGAGAAGTGGATGGACCGTTATGAGATTGATTCCTTGATAGGAAAAGGATCATTTGGACAGGTGTGTGGTTGTTTGGTTTTATTTAGATTAATAAACCTGGACAAATCATTCTCATTTTAATTGTTTTAAGTGTCATTATAACTGTCCCAATATGGCTGTTTTTTGTAATCTGTAGGTTGTGAAAGCATACGACCGTGCAGAGCAGGAATGGGTTGCTATTAAGATCATCAAGAACAAGAAAGCTTTCCTCAATCAAGCCCAGATTGAAGTGCGCCTCCTAGAGCTCATGAACAAACATGATACCGAGATGAAATACTACATTGGTAAGTCTCTTTTTCAAATTTGGAATCACATACAGCAAGACAATAATATAAAAAAGCTTGACCCGGACACAATTTGGTTATCTTACAGTTCACCTTAAGCGTCACTTCATGTTTCGGAACCACCTCTGCCTCGTGTTTGAGATGCTTTCCTATAACCTGTACGACCTGCTCCGAAATACCAACTTCCGCGGAGTCTCTCTCAACCTCACACGGAAGTTTGCCCAGCAGCTATGCACGGCGCTGCTTTTCCTGGCCACGCCCGAGCTCAGCATCATCCACTGTGACCTGAAGCCCGAGAACATCCTCCTGTGTAACCCCAAGAGGAGCGCCATCAAAATAGTGGACTTTGGCAGCTCGTGCCAACTGGGACAAAGGGTAACTACTTACAACTGTCCCAGTGATTATAATATAATTGTGTGGAAAATAGTAAATAGAGCCTAAACAGAAAATTATGATATTCTAATTTGTTTTTGTTTTGTTTTTTTAGATATATCAGTATATCCAGAGTCGCTTCTATCGCTCCCCAGAGGTGCTTCTGGGCATGCCCTATGATCTGGCCATTGACATGTGGTCCTTGGGTTGCATCTTGGTAGAGATGCATACAGGGGAGCCTCTCTTCAGTGGAGCCAATGAGGTAAATTGAGAAAAAAATGATCTGGTCATCACATACATTCCAATGTTGGACACTAATAAACGTTGATGGCTTTTTCAGGTGGACCAGATGAACAAAATAGTTGAGGTTCTCGGGATCCCACCTAATCACATAATGGACCTAGCCCCAAAAGCCAGGAAGTTCTTTGAGAAGCTTTCAGATGGTACATGGAGTGTTAAAAAGACCAAAGATGGCAAAAGGGTAAGCAAATATCATTAGTGATCTCTTGAAAAGTTCTGCATATTGAATGGGAGTAAGTATATTTACGCTTTTGCTTTATAGTATAAACCCCCAGCTTCAAGGAAGCTCCACTCCATCTTGGGTGTGGAGACAGGGGGACCCGGTGGGCGGCGGGCAGGGGAGTCTGGCCACGCTGTCGCTGACTACTTGAAGTTCAAGGATCTGATCCTGCGGATGCTGGACTACGATCCCAAGAGCCGCATTCAGCCCTACTATGCCCTGCAGCACAGTTTCTTCAAGAAGACGGCGGACGAGGGGACCAATACAAGCAGCAGCGTGTCGACGAGTCCCGCATTAGAGCAGTCCCAGTCTTCAGGAACCACCTCCAGCACCTCCTCCAGTTCTGGTAAATTTGAACATTATAGGAATATTTGCTCGGCCTACTTTCCACCTAAACATCCTGTGGTATGAGACAGCACCTCCAGTAAATGTGTTGATCTCTTAGGGGGGTCGTCTGGAACAAGTACCAGTGGCAGAGCACGGTCAGACCCAACCCATCACCACTTACACAGTGGAGGACACTTTGGTACAGCCATGCCAGCCATTGATGGAGACAGCCTCTGCCCACAGGTCAGACCCTTAACTACCAACTAGATGCATTTTCTTCCACAAGTATGAGGATGAACACAACTGAGAATGACTTGTTGGTTTGTTAACAGGCTCGACAGCCTTATCCACCTCCGCTGGTGTGGGGAGGTGGAGTCGGACCGGAGGCAGTCGCCGGAGAGACCCACCCAGTCCAGGAGACCACCTTCCACGTTCCCCCTCAGCACCCTAAGGCCCTGCATCCCCACTCACACCCTCATCACCACCACGGGCAGATGATGGCAACGCGACCACGCCCACGCCACTACACCTCCCCGACACACAGCTCCTCGACGCAGGACTCCATGGAGGTGGTTCACGGCCATCTGTCTATGACCTCCCTGTCTTCCTCTGCCTCCTCTTCCTCTACATCTTCCTCTTCCACTGGGAACCATGGCAACCAGGCCTACCAGCTCCGCCATTTGCCCGCTGGAGCGCTTGACTTTGGTCAGAATGGTGGGCTGAGCATGGGGCTAGGTGCCTTCTCGAACCCACGGCAGGAGACTGGCATGGCAGCGCACCCTGCGTTCTCTATGGGCACGAACACGGGGCCTGGCCACTACCTGGCGGAAGGCCACCTGAGCATGAGGCAGGGCATGGACCGGGAGGAGTCTCCAATGACTGGAGTGTGTGTGCAGCAGAGTTCGATGGCCAGCTCGTGACTGCACTGACATTTGGCTGTGTGTTCCCCCCTGTGCGTCATTTTTAAGGTGGTGTTTTTTACTACAAGGTGTGTTGAGAATAAAAGCTGCTCACGTCAGAAGGGAGATATCACTGAACCGCTATTACAGAGGGAAGACAACCTTTGTTAAGAAGAAGTATATATGTAATTTTCATCCATTTTTTTCTTTTTGCGACCATTAGGCACAAAATAATACTGCGGAATAACCATAGTGAGATCGAGACATCCATCTTACCATTTCACCAGTTTCATGTAATCACCATTCGGTATTATGTGGCAAAAAGGAGCATTTCAGAGCAAAGTTTGAGGCTGTTATCACAGATAGCTAGCTGTCAGCGATGATGATGCGCGGCGTCCTCTTTCACGGACCGCCTGACATTACTGTTCCACTGGTTCCTCATTATTTTTGCCCTTTTTTTTTCCAAGCAAAATTTTACACAGAAAAAAAGCTGCTTGTAAATCCTGTAGCTTGACATGGAGGGGAAGTGTTTGCGGTGATATTTCTTGTCGGTCGGTGTCGTGTAACTCTGTTCGAGGGGAGCACATAACAGTGGAGTCCCTATACGCGTGTGCTGGCCGGGCGTAGGTGGATACAGACACCCAAGTGGGTCAAAGGAGAGGGACGCACCACCCCTCAGGCTAAGAGGCCCCAAAAGTCCTGCGAGCTGCAAACGGGCCTGGCACAGACGACAGCAGCGGTGGGCAGGGAGACGGCAAGGATCCAGTCCAGCGAAAGGAATAACGTCGGTGGCTGGTTCTAGATAACATTTTGGCCTTATGACTCATGGACTTGGAATGGGATGGAGCTGGACATTATCATTTGAATTAAGATGGCTTTTCTCTATTTTTCTCTCTAGACAACCCTTAATTCTTTAAGGAAATTAAAACATTTTAGAAAAAGGTAACTAAGAATGGTAATTTGAGGCCTTTCTCGACAAAGATTTCTTCAGCAGGGCCCCACATAACAGGGTCTTTATTGTACACAACAACCTCCTAAACATGACTTCCTTGACAAATCTTAGTCACTGGTAAAGGATTTTGCAGTGGAAAGAACTATCCCAGAGTCTACCCCTTTTTATGTTTTCTTATTTTCCCCCCTTTTGCATGTAGTTCCTCATCAGAACCACCTGCACAAGTCTCTCCATCCAAAACATGGAAACTGAAGAGAAAAAAAAAAAGAGTTAAGTGACTGCCTTTTTTCTCCACAAAATTATGCTGTGAATTTTACAAGAATTTATTTTCCCTTTGGATATGTTTTTATACCAAAGCAGTTGTTTTATAGCATATAGGTGTCTGTAACCAATAATGTAGCAGTTCACCACTTTGACGCAAAGTTGATCAAGATCTTATTTTACCGTCAATACAAACAGCTGCAATATATTACGTTAGCAAAACTGGAGAGCGTTGTTCACACCGTTGGCTATTGTGTACTCTGGCCACATATGTTCGCCACCTTTTACCAAAACTGTTTCCATATTAATTGGTAGTTTATTTTGGGAGTCTTTTAAAAAAACTTTGGTATGTTAGAGAATTTGGTAGTTACTCTGCAGGCTCCGGAGTAGCAAGATAGAAGATGATGGGTTTGAGAAATAAGAAAAAAAAAAGAAAAAAAAGGAGACTAATGCGTTCAATTTCTGTGTTGTCGTTTTTCTTTTTCTTTGCCCCATCATACATACTATTTCAAAGGGTTTTTGCTGCCTTTCATACATTTGGTCAACTTGGCTACTTGTTTCTGCCGTCTAGCGAGACTGAATGGTATTGTTCTAATGTGCTAGGGCAGATCCCCTTGATTGTTGTCCTGTTCAAAGGGAAAAAGGGTGTCTGTCAGCCCACAATCATGTTTTGCCTGGACAGACATGCATGTCCTCAAAACATTACAGTCCATAACCAGATGTTCATTTCTTCCTGTTTTTTTCCCCTTTTTTTTAATTTTATTTTTTTTTACATCAGGGATTTTGAAGTGCTTTCTTTCTTCTGTTGCTCATTTTGACCAGCTTCGAAATTAGAGAGGAAATAACCTGCCCACGGCCACCTGTCAAACAGACGACAGGCCACACGTCATGCTATCGTCATTTTAAAGGATACCATACCAAAACCACGCTTGGTCTTTTCCCATAAACACCCAATGTAAAGCTACCTATATTGAGACTGGGGGGTTTTATCTGGATGTCAAGGTTAATTGCAAATTTGCAATCATTTTTTTCCTACCCCGCCGAATTTGAGATATTTAGACATTTGCCAGTGGCTTTTATCGCTGGCACCTCGTACTGGTACTAAACATTCCAAAAATAAAGACTGAAAAAGACAAAAAAATTGACTGCAGTGACTCGTAAGTGTGCGCCTATTTCAGATCATGCTGATTGACCTCTTATTTAGAGCAGTTGTCATGAAATGCAGCCCCTTTTTAATAGTTGAAATAGAATTTATGTATATATTTATATTTTTTTAATAAAGGAAGTATAGAACTCACTACCTTGCGCCTGCTGGTATGTTGATTATGTTTGTCAATTTGGTGACCATTCATTGGGCAGGAACTCCTGTTTTCTTAGTGGCAAAACCTTGCCTTGTGGCAAAGGTACTTGACTACATCAGGACAACACTATGAGGTAGGGTTTGAATCAAACAGGGAAAGCTAGATCTTCAAACCTTAATAATTTTCACAGGGTATATTGTAAGTGCATGTACATCACAAACCTTACTTTTTGGTTCTATGAGAAGCACATGGTTGGAAAAAAAAAATCTGAATATGGTTCCATCATTCATACGCCTGTTCAGTTTGTGGGTTCTACACAAACATGTATTCTTGTTGACATATCTAAACACCCAGCAGAAGTGCAAATCCTCTTTATTTAATTTGGATTTCTCCCTTTTTTTTCTTTTTTTTTCATTTTATATTTCACTTTTTTCCACTTTTTTTGTACATGCAACATGCACTATAGAATTGAACAGCATGGGGGAAAGGATAAGTCCATGTATCCACAGATTGTAAGATCTAGTCAAGACTTTGCTGTGTTTATGACAATGCCCTTTGTATTATATTAAGACAGTCTTATGTATGATATATAAAAAGAAGTTAATTGAAATGCTCTGCGTGTCTTTTTTGTTCCCATCTTCACTTGAGTCATTTGCAGAACACGACACGTGTCGACTCAATGGTGTTATTTTTGCACCTTACCTCACCATTATACAGTAAATAAGAAATGAGGAAGCCATACTTCTGGTTGGACAGTGAGTGGTGCCTCGTTTATAATACAAAAGGAGCGCTCTTTATGCCACGTGGCTCGTTGGTCTAGGGGTATGATTCTCGCTTCGGGTGCGAGAGGTCCCGGGTTCAAATCCCGGACGAGCCCGTTTCTTTTTTTGTCTACTCAAACTAAAGGAATGACGCATGATTTTCCGAACACAAGCAATGATATAAATCTCATGCAGTATTTCAATGATAGTTTACATTTCCATTTATATTTTATAGTTCATTGACGTCGGTATACTTCCGGGATGATTGTGGCGCTTGCTAAAAAGGCTGGTTATTGTATTAAAAAATGCATGTAAAAAAAGCCTATGTTCTTACAAAAAACTGGGCTCGTCCGGGATTTGAACCCGGGACCTCTCGCACCCTAAGCGAGAATCATACCCCTAGACCAACGAGCCACACTTCCACTGTAATGAAATCTGTTCGACATTTCAGCAACGATGTATTTTTTGCTGCGGCTGTGTATTATTTCTTCCACTGTACAACCACCGGCCATCAAACAAAAGCATCTTTTTGGACGTACGTCGCATTAGCTTGTAGTTTTTCGTCTTGAATCCAAATCGCCATTAGGTGGCAGCGTAGAAGAAGCCTGCGTCCTCAATGACGCAAATTTACGTCAAGGAGAAGGGGTTTACACACTTACATACTTACACACTTACACTTACTTACAGCACATACTAACATACTGACACTTAATCCTAAATATTTACCCTTACACACTTACACTTACATACTTACAAATACACACATGCTTACACACTTACATAATTACACTTACTTACACTTACATACTTATACTTACGCCTACATACTTACACTTACATACCTATACTTATACTTACACACTTACACATGTACACTTACTTACAGCACATACTAACACACTTTCACTTAATCCTAAATACTTACTCTTACACACTTACACTTACATACTTACTCACTTACATATTTACAAATACACACATGCTTACACACTTACAGTTACATACTTACACACTTACACTTACTTACAGCACATACTAACATACTGACACTTAATCCTAAATATTTACCTTTACACACTTACACTTACTTACTTACAAATACACACATGCTTACACACTTACATAATTACACTTAATGCTAAGTACTTACTCTTACACACTTACACTTACATACTTACAAATACACACATGCTTACACACTTACATAATTACACTTACTTACACTTACATACTTATACTTACACCTACATACTTACACTTACATACTTATACTTACACCTACATACTTACACTTACATACCTATACTTATACTTACATACTTACACATGTACACTTACTTACAGCACATACTAACACACTATCACTTAATCCTAAATACTTACTCTTACAGACTTACACTTACATACTTACTCACTTACATATTTACAAATAGACACATGCTTACACACTTACAGTTACATACTTACACAGTTACACTTACTTACAGCACATACTAACACACTCCCACTTACATACAGTATTTACACACTTACACCTAAATACTTACACTTACATACTTACATTTACACCAACATACTTACACTTACATACTGACACTTACATACTTACACATGTAGAGTTATATACTTGCACACTTCCACTTACATACTTACACACTTACATACCAACACACTTCCACTTAAATACAGTACATACTAACACACTTCCACTTACATACAGTACTTACACACTAACACCTAAATACTTACACATACATAGATACACTTACATACTGACACTTACATACTTACACATGTACAGTTATATATTTGCACACTTCCACTTACATACTTACACACTTACATACCAACACACTTCCACTTAAATACAGTACATACTAACACACTTCCACTTACATACAGTACTTACACAATTACACCTAAATACTTACACCAACATACCGGTACTTACACTTACATACCTACACGTACATACCTACCGTACACACGTACAGTTATATACTTGCACACTTACACTTACACACTTACATACCAACACACTTCCACTTACATACAGTACATACACCTGAATACTTACACTTACATACTTACACTTACACCTACATACTTACACTTACATACCTACACTTACATACTTACACACGTACAGTTATATACTTGCATACTTGCACCTTTACATACTTACGCAGTTACATTTACACTAACATACTTACACAATTATACTTAAATACTCACACAGTTACACTTACAGCACATACTAATACACTTATAAATACACACATGCTTACACACTAACAGTTACATACTTACACAGGTACACTTACTTACAGCACATACTAAAACACTTCCACTTACATACAGTACTTACACACTTACACCTAAATACTTACACATACATACCTACACTTACATACTTACCCTTACATACTGACACTTACATAATTACACATGTACAGTTATATACTTGCACACTTCCACTTACATACCAACACACGTCCACTTAAATACAGTACATACTAACACACTTCCACTTACATACAGTACTTACACACTTACACCTACATACTTACACTTACATACCTACACTTACATACTTACACACGTACAGTTATATACTTGCACACTTCCACTTACATACTTACACACTTACATACCAACACACTTCCACTTACATACAGTACATACACCTGAATACTTACACTTACACCTACATACTTACACTTACATACAGTACATACACCTGAATACGTACACTTACATACTTACACTTACACCTACATACTTACACTTACATACCTACACATACATACTTACACACGTACAGTTATATACTTGCACCCTTACATCTACATACTTGCACACTTACGCAGTTACATTTACACTAACATACTTACACAATTATACTTAAATACTCACACAGTTACACTTACAGCACATACTAACACACTTACAAATACACACATGCTTACACACTTACAGTTACATACTTACACAGGTACACTTACTTACAGCACATACTAACACACTTCCACTTACATACAGTACTTACACACTTACACCTAAATACTTACACTTACATACTGACACTTGCATACTTACACATGTACAGTTATATACTTGCACACTTACACTTACACACTTACATACCAACACACTTACATACCGTACTTACACCTGAATACTTACACTTACATACTTACACTTAAACCTACATACTTACACTTACATACCTACACTTACATACTTACACACGTACAGTTTGCATATACAAGTGCATATAGTTATATACAAGTATCTACATACTTGCACACTTACATACTTACACAATTATACTTAAATACTTACACTTACAGCACATACTAACACACTTACACTTGCCTACAGTTTTGTGGCGTGGTGCCGCCTTACAAAGCATCTTTTTGGACGTACGTCGCATTAGCTTGTAGTTTTTCGTCTTGAATCCAAATCGCCATTAGGTGGCAGCGTAGAAGAAGCCTGCGTCCTCCATGACGCAAATTTACGTCAAGGAGAAGGGGCTCCTTCTGCGTTCTCATTGGTCGAACGCCGACCAATCATTGAGCCTCCCAGTCCGTCTCTGTCCAATCAGGAAGCTCGAGCGTTTGGAGTCCGCCAGTGTCTGGGGAAGGTAGCAGACGCTTCTCTTCTTCGGACTTTGAAATTCAAACGCCGTCAAATTCCATGAGTAATTATTCTAGTAACCACTGTGCTGTACAACAAAGCCAGGCGACCTCTGTAATTTCATTTGAATTTCCCAACAAACGACTTATAGGGTAGTAGTAGTAATAGTAGTAGCTAACATAGCTAGCCTAAAACATGCCGAATTTTTGCGCGGCCCCGAACTGCACACGGAAGAGCACACAGTCGGACTTGGCCTTTTTTCGTTTTCCAAGGGACCCTGAGAGGTAAAAAAAAAAAAAAACCAACACATTTTCAATTAATATACTTTGTTTATCGGTCAATATAGGAGCTTTTGTCTAAAACGGCAACTAACGCCACGAGCTCCTGCTTGTTAGATTAGTAAACATCGCACGCGCGCCATCTTATTGTCGCTTTAAATAATCACCTAAATGACTAACTCGCGATTAAAAACGATTCCGATATTTTGAGTTTGTCAATTTTACATCTGTGACAAGGACGGATGATTAAAACGGTCCCTGGTAAGTTTTACCCACTGTAAGCTACAACCGAAGCAACAATCACATTGTTAAATACAAACCCCGTTTCCATATGAGTTGGGAAATTGTGTTAGATGTAAATATAAACGGAATACAATGATTTCAACCCATATTCAATTGAATGCACTACAAAGACAAGATATTTGATGTTCAAACTCATAAACTTTTTTTTTTTTTTTGCAAATAATAATTAACTTAGAATTTCATGGCTGCAACACGTGCCAAAGTAGTTGGGAAAGGGCATGTTCACCACTGTGTTACATGGCCTTTCCTTTTAACAACACTCCGTAAACGTTTGGGAACTGAGGAGACACATTTTTTAAGCTTCTCAGGTGGAATTATTTCCCATTCTTGCTTGATGTACAGCTTAAGTTGTTCAACAGACCGGGGGTCTCCGTTGTGGTATTTTAGGCTTCATAATGCGCCACACATTTTCAATGGGAGACCGGTCTGGACTACAGGCAGGCCAGTCTAGTACCCGCACTCTTTTACTATGAAGCCACGTTGATGCAACACGTGGCTTGGCATTGTCTTGCTGAAATAAGCAGGGGCGTCCATAGTAACGTTGCTTGGATGGCAACATATGTTGCTCCAAAACCTGTATGTACCTTTCAGCATTAATGGCACCTTCACAGATGTGTAAGTTACCCATGTCTTGGGCACTAATACACCCCCATACCATCACAGATGCTGGCTTTTCAACTTTGCGCCTATAACAATCCGGATGGTTCTTTTCCTCTTTGGTCCGGAGGACACGACGTCCACAGTTTCCAAAAACAATTTGAAATGTGGACTCCTCAGACCACAGAACACTTTTCCACTTTGTATCAGTCCATCTTAGATGAGCTCAGGCCAAGCGAAGCCGGCGGCGTTTCTGGGTGTTGTTGATAAACGGTTTTCGCCTTGCATAGGAGAGTTTTAACTTGTACTTACAGATGTAGCGACCAACTGTAGTTGCTGACAGTGGGTTTCTGGAGTGTTCCTGAGCCCATGTGGTGATATCCTTTACACACTGATGTCGCTTGTTGATGCAGTACAGCCTGAGGGATCGAAGGTCACGGGCTTAGCTGCTTCCGTGCAGTGATTTCTCCAGATTCTCTGAACCCTTTCATGATATTACGAACCGTAGATGGTGAAATCCCTAAATTCCTTGCAATAGCTGGTTGAGAAAGGTTTTTCTTAAACTGTTCAACAATTTGCTCACGCATTTGTTGACAAAGTGGTGACCCTCGCTCCATCCTTGTTTGTGAATGACTGAGCATTTCATGGAATCTACTTTTATACCCAATCATGGCACCCACCTGTTCCCAATTACCGGTAGCCTGCACACCTGTGGGATGTTCCAAATAAGTGTTTGATGAGCATTCCTCAACTTTATCAGTATTTATTGCCACCTTTCCCAACTTCTTTGTCACGTGTTGCTGGCATCAAATTCTAAAGTTAATGATTATTTGCAAAAAAAAATGTTTATCAGTTTGAACATCAAATATGTTGTCTTTGTAGCATATTCAACTGAATATGGGTTGAAAATGATTTGCAAATCATTGTATTCCGTTTATATTTACATCTAACACAATTTCCCAACTCATATGGAAACGGGGTTTGTAGATCATCAATCAATGTTCATTTATATAGCCCTAAATCACAAGTGTCTCAAATGGCTGCACAAGCCACAATGACATCCTCGGTTCAGATCCCACATCAGGGCAAGGAAAAACTCAACCCAGTGGGATGACAATGAGAAACCTTAGAGAGGACCGCAGATGTGGGTGACCTCCCAACCCCCCTCTCTAGGGGAGACCGGATGCAATGGACGTCGAGTGGGTCTAGCATAATATTGTGAAAGTCCAGTCCATAGTGGATCTAACATAATAGTGAGAGTCCAGACCATAGTGGGGCCAGCAGGAGACCATCCCGAGCAGAGACAGGTCAGCAGCGCAGAGATGTCCCCAACCGATGCACAGGAGAGTGGTCCACCCCGGGTCCCGACTCTGGATAGCCAGCACTTCATCCACCTGTGCCCCCCCCCCCCCCCCCTCCACAAGGGAGAGGGGGGCAGAGCAGAAAAGAAAACAAACGGCAGATCAACTGGTCTAAAATGGGGGTCTATTTATATGCTAGAGTATACAAATGAGTTTTAAGATGGGACTTAAATGCTTCTACTGAGGTAGCATCTCTAACTGTTACCGGGAGGGCATTCCAGAGTACTGGAGCCCGAGTGGAAAACGCTCTATAGCCCGCAGACTTTTTTGGGGCTCTGGGAATCACTAATAAGCTGGAGTTCTTTGAACGCAGATTTCTTGCCGGGACATGTGGTACAATACAATCGGCAAGATAGGACGGAGCTAGACCGTGTAGTATTTTATACGTAAGTAGTAAAACCTTAAAGTCACATCTTAAGTGCACAGGAAGCCAGTGCAGGTGAGGCAGTATAGGTATATATGTATATAAAGGTATATACAGTATAGGCGTAATATGATCAAACTTTCTTATTATCTATAGATATATAGTACTTTATTGATTCCTTCAGGAGAGTTCCCTCAGGAAAGTTAAAATTCCAGCAGCAGTGTACAGAATTGAGATCGAATTTCGAAAGTAAACAATGGAGGTAAAAATGGAAATAAAATAGAAAATATAACAATAAGAATGAAAATAAAAAGTAACAATACGAATTCAAATATAAACGTAAAAATAAGAATATAACAAGAGAAACTAGGCAGTAGTGACCATTAGTGATGTCCGATAATGGCTTTTTTGCCAATATTCCTATATTGTCCAACTCTTAATTACCGATTCCGATATCAACCGATACCGATATATACAGTCGTGGAATTAACACATTATTTTAGTGAACACATCTTGTCAGTAATCCACTGTCTTTGATAAGTTATTTTATTCAATCTTTTTTTTTTTTTTTTTTTTTTTTTTTACACCAGTTCTTTTCAAATAATGGGGCCGGTAGGAGGGGAAAAATGGCTCTCCTGGATCAAAACATGTTTTTAGTTTAAATACAGATTTTTTATTTATTTAAAGCAAATCATTACGGAATAAAAAACAATGGTAATAGGTGGAGATGTCCGATAATGGCTTTTTTGCCAATATCTGATATTCCGATATTGTTCAACTCTTAATTACCGATACCAATATCAACCGATACTGATATATACAGTCGTGGAATTAACACATTATTATGCCTAATTTTGTTGTGATGCCCCGCTTGATGCATTACACAATGTAACAAGGTTTTCCAAAATAAATCAACTCAAGTTATGGAAAAAAATGCCAACATGGCACTGCCATATTTATTATTGAAGTCACAAAGTGCATTATTTTTTTGAACATGCCTCAAAACAGCAGCTTGGAATTTGGGACATGCTCTCCCTGAGAGAGCATGAGGAGGTTGGGGGTGGGGGTGTATATTGTAGCGTCCCGGAAGAGTTAGTGCTGCAAGGGGTTCTGGGTATTTGTTCTGTTGTGTTTATGTTGTGTTACGGCGCGGTTGTTCTCCCGAAATGTGTTTGTCATTCTTGTTTGGCGTGGGTTCACAGTGTGGCGCATATTTGTAACAGTGTTATTAAAGTTGGTTATACGGCCACCCTCAGTGTGACCTGTATGGCTGTTGACCAAGTATGTGTTGCATTCACTTGTGTGTGTGAAAAGCCGTAGATATTATGTGATTGGGCCGGCACGCAAAGGTTTATTGGCACTCTGTACTTCTCCCTACGTCCGTGTACACAGCGGCGTTTTAAAAAGTCATACATTTTACTTTTTGAAACCGATAATTTCCGATATTACGTTTTAAAGCATTTATCGGCCGATAATATAGGCAGCCTGATAATATTGGACATCTCTAGTGACCATGTTCTGAAAATAAAAAAAATTAGAAAAACGGTAATACTGTCGATTATAAGAAAGATGTGATGTATATATTGCACCTTTATAATGTATTGCACTGTTTTTTGTTGCAGTTTATTTCAGTATTGTTGGGACGGCGTGGCGAAGTTGGTAGAGTGGCCGTGTCAGCAATCGGAGTGTTGCTGGTTACTGGGGTTCAATCCCCACCTTCTACCATCCTAGTCACGTCCGTTGTGTCCTTGGGCAAGACACTTCACCCCTTGCTCCTGATGGCTGCTGGTTAGCGCCTTGCATGGCAGCTCCCGCCATCAGTGTGTGAATGTGTGTGTGAATGTGGAAATACTGTCAAAGCGCTTTGAGTACCTTGAAGGTAGAAAAGCGCTATACAAGTATAACCCATTTATCATTTATCATTTATTTGCGTCCTCTGTCATCCTAGTACCCCTCCTCCGCCCCCAGAGAGTCTGATGGTGTGTGGGACAAAGGAGTTTTTTAGTCTATTAGTCCTGCACTTGGGATGAAGCAGTCTTGCACTGAACAGGCTCCTCTGGCTACTGATAACGGTATGCAGAGGTTGACTGGCATCATTCATTATGCTCAGTGGTTTTTCCACAATCCTCTACTCTGCCACCGTCACCAGAGAGTCCAGTTTCATTCCAATCGTAAAGCCGGCCCGTCTGATCAGTTTCTCCAGTCTGAAACTGTCCTTCTTAGATGTGCTTCCCCCCCCAAGCACACTACAATGTAGAACAGAACACCTAAGGAACACCAAATGAATACCTTCTACAAACTTATTCCAATTGTAAATGCATTGTCTTGTATACACCTGTATGATAACAATGTGTGTTGTGTTTCCAGATGTCGAATATGGGTAGAAAATTGTCGCAGGGCAGATCTGGAGGCCAAAACAGTCGATCAGTTAAACAAGCATTATAGATTGTGTGCAAAACACTTTGACCCATCACTGGTGTACAAAACCGTAAGTATCTTACATAAGAGCATGATATGTTGTTATTTACTGTTCCAAAATAACCGGTGTGACCCTGTTTCCCCCCCAGAGCCCTTATAGAACCGTGCTGAAGGATACGGCCATTCCCACCATGTTTGATCTGACCATCCGGCCTCGGGGTCATGGTGACAAACATCGCAAGCAGATTAAAGAACTTGTGAGGAACAATTACTATCTTTAAGATGCCAATTGTTAGTTTTGTTACTAATGTTGAATCCTGGACACTTTGTTTTGGTTTTAGACAGAGGAGGACTTAAAACGGATAAAGGAAAGGAGATGTAAGTAAATCAGTTACACGTACACTACATGTTCAACACTTATTTCATCAATCCATTAGATCAGGCCTGGGCAATTATTTTGACTTGGAGGGGGCAAATTGAGAGAAAAAAAGTGTCTGGGGCCCGGTATATTTATTTTTAAAACCTCACAATAATGTCTGATTGAATGCTAAAAACAATAATGACAGACCACCTTAAAAAACATAATGGAATTGTAAATGTTTTTACTGAATGAGACACCCAGAATGTTTATGAAAATAAAGAATGTGGGGTTTACAATATTAACTATGAACGATAAACCACTAAATATTGACAACATATGAACGTCACACCCCCTTGCGATCGACATATTTTACAATCAAGCAAAATGCAACAAACACAGCGAAATATGAACGCGAAGGGTAAAAAATAAACCCACTTACTTTCTGATATATCATTTCACCACACCTAGTGTGTGTGTGAATATCAGTGTTACTTTACTTTATTAAGCTTTAGAACTTTGTTGTAAAATGTCCTTCCGCGTCTGTCCCTGACAGGCTTGGCGCTGTGGAAACGCTCCCCACCCACACTGCTTGGTGCCTGTCTGAGCTGCTGTGACTTAGATTACCATAGTAACTAATTAGATTACCATAGTAACTGATTCGATCACCATAGTAACTAGTATATGATGCAAAAGCTCAGATTCCAACCATTGAAATACTTTGTATAGTTCGAGACTTACGGTAATTTAAAAACATCACTGCACATCATAATGGCAGCTACACGTTCCATCTTAAAGATCTAAAAAAATGATTTGGGAATGTCCGGCGGGCCGGATTGAAAAGCTCAACGGGCGGCATACGGCCCCCGGGCCTTAATTTGCCATAGTCTGCATTAGATGTTGGACTAAACCCCACAATTCTGCACCTGTCCAACATAATAGATGCCATGTATCACGTACAACAGCGTAGGGCTGGGCAATATGGCTTTTTATTAATATCCCGATATTTTTAGGCCATGTCACGATACACAATATATATCTTGATATTTTGCCTTAGCCTTGAATGAACACTTGATGCATATAATCACAGCAGTATGATGATTCTTCGTGTCTACATTAAAACATTCTTGTTCATACTTCATTAATATATGCTCATTTTAAACTTTAATGCAGAGAGGGAAATCACAACTAAGTCAATTGACCAAAAGTGTATTTATTAAACAGTTATTAAGCAGTGGCACAAACATTCATGTCATTTCCAAAACAGAAAGTGCAAGATTGTCAGAGACATTTTAAAACAAGCTATTAATGCACTTTTGTGCATGATGTCACTAAGATGACATATCAAAACAACACTAAATTAAAGTGCACTTTTTGTACAGAACGCCACTACAATAGTTTAAAACAAATAAAGTGCACTTTTGTGCATGATGTCACAAAAGATATTTCAATAACTGTCAAATAAAAATGAGCTGCATAATAGGAAATCAAATATATGTACTGTATATGTCCTTCGCTATGTGGTAGGTTCCTGCGGACGTTATCTCCTTCTGTTGTTGACTATTTTTTTCATACGGTGTTGATCTGAAAATAGTTGCTTCGGCATTTTGTGGGTGTGGCACCGAACGGAGATGTTGACATGCAAAGTTTCAAACACTCTTCATTCTCTAGCGGGTGACTTTTCAAATGATGCTTCATTAGCAGTGGTGCTACTTTTTGTAGCAACGCTTTTGCCGCTTAATTGTTCGACATCTTCCCGCTTGAAGCCAAACCACCGCCAGACGATGGACCCCGTGCTGTTTTTCTTGGGAATGAATTCTTCCTTCATTTGTTACCAGATTCGCACCTTCTCTTTCTTGTATTACCACCCGCACCGCTACGTTAGCATCACAGCTAACGTTACCATGTCGCTTCCTCTCTGCTCCGCGGGAGCGTGTGACGTTGCACACGTGACGTATGTAAGAAGGTGCGCTTGTTAAGTCTCTGTGAGAAGGAGAGACAAGAAAGAGTGGGAAAAGCATGTACCGTATTTTCCGCACTATATGGCGCACCGGATTATTAGCCGCACCTTCAATGAATTACATATTTCATAACTTTGTCCACCAATAAGCCGCCCCGGATTATAAGCCGCGCCTACGCTGCGCTAAAGGGAATGTCAAAAAAACAGTCAGATAGTTCAGTCAAACTTTAATAATATATTGAAAACCAGCGTTCTAACAACTCTGTCCCAAAATGTACGCAAATGTGCAATCACAAACATAGTAAAATTCAAAATGGTGTAGAGCAATAGCAACATAATGTTGCTCGAACGTTAATGTCACAACACACAAAATAAACATAGCGCTCACCTTCTGAAGTTATTCTTCATTCGTAAATCCTTCGAATTCTTCGTCTTCGGTGTCCGAATTGAAAAGTTGCGCAAGCGTGGGATCCAAAAATGGCCGGCTCCGTCTCGTCGAAGTCATCGGATTCAGTGTCGCTGTTGTTGTGCAGCAGTTCTGTGAATCCTGCCTTCCGGAAAGCTCGGACCACAGTTGTGACCGAAATATCTGCCCAGGCATTTACGATCCACTGGCAAATGTTGGCGTATGTCGTCCGGCGCTGTCTGCCCGTCTTAGTGAAGGTGTGTTCGCCTTCGGAGCTGTGTGAAAAAAGCCACCCGGCCTCTTCGCGTAAACTTCCCTTAACCACTCGCTCATCTTTTCTTCATCCATCCATCCCTTCGAGTTAGCTTTTATGATGACGCCGGCTGGAAAGGTCTCTTTTGGCAAGGTCTTCCTTTTGAATATCACCATGGGTGGAAGTTAGCATGGCAAGCTAGAACCACAGTGAAGGATGACTTCTCATTCCCTGTGGTGCGAATATTCACCGTACGTGCTCCCGTTCCACAGTGCGGTTCACAGGAATATCAGTTGCTGTGAAATACGGTAGTAATCCGTGTGCGGATGGAGAGATTGCGTCTTTTTATGAACCGGATCCTTGTCGCTTAGTAGGAGCCATTTTGTGGTCTTTACAGATGTAAACAGGAAATGAAACGTACGGTGATATCCGCGCGTTTTTTCTTCTTCTTCCGGGGGCGGGTTGTTGCTTACAGTAGAAGAAGAAGCGCTTCCTGTTCTATGGGGGCGGGTGCTTTCCTTGGCGGTTGCTTGCGTAGAAGAAGAAGCGCTTCCTGTTCTACCGGGAAAAAAGATGGCGGCTGTTTACCGAAGTTGCGAGATCGAAACTTTATGAAAATGAATCGTAATAAAGCGCACCGGGTTATAAGGCGCACTGTCAGCTTTTGAGAAAAATTGTGGTTTTTAGGTGCGCCTTATAGTGCGGAAAATACGGTAGTGTAATGCCCACAGCTATAAGCAACTGCGTGAGAACGTATACTCGAATATCATCATATAGTCATTTTCTATATCGCACAGAGACAAACCCGCGATATTTATCGAGTATATCGATATATCGCCCAGCCCTACAACAGCGTAACATTAAGAAGTGGAACAGGAGGACACAAACGTTAGCAATAATAGCATAATGTGTGTGCAACAAGTGCTAACATAGCAGTTGCATTTTCAAGGTATCCATGGGGTCTTAGAATGTCTTAAATCCAACCATTTGAATTTAAGGCCTAAAATTCTCCTAAAATCTCATAAAAGGTCTTAATTACGACTTTGAAAGGTCTTAAAAATCTATTAACGTTACTTTTATTTATTGACATGCATACATTTCAGTCTTGCTTTTAAATGTTTAGATTTTTGAGGTCGCTATAACGTAACTACAAAACGGGACTAAAGTAAGCTACCTGCGCTGTCCGGTCAGAATTTATCGAGCACCAGCTAGTGTGTGTTACAGCTTAGCATGGCAGCGGAGAAAACTTAACGAAAGCCCACAGCAAAGCTGACTGACTTGCATAACACGGGTAAGTGCATGTTCAGCGATTTGTGGCTCCAGAACGATTAATTTAATGCATGGTTGAAGCCGGTGGATAGAAACGTATAAAGTGTTTAGGACCCAGATGTGGAACCAAAGGGAAGGGAAACGCTTGTAAACATGGCGGTGAAAGTGAATGGAATGATTAGACGTGGGAATCTTTGGGCACTTCACGATTCGATTGAAAATCAATTATTGATGTATCTTTAATTTATATATATTGATGCAGTTTTACATTTCTATTCGTTTCACTAAATAAGTGTTCATCACTTGCAACTAGGGCTGGGCGATATGGCCTTTTTTTAATATGTCGATATTTTTAGGCCATGTCACGATACACGATATATATCTCGATATTTTGCTTTGGCCTTGAATGAACACTTGATGCATATAATCACAGCAGTATGATGATTCTATGTGTCTACATTAAAACATTCTTGTTCATACTGCATTAATATATGTTCATTTTAAACTTTCATGCAGAGAGGGAAATCACAACTAAGTCAATTGACCAAAAGTGTATTTATTAAACAGTTATTAAGCAGTGGCACAAACATTCATGTCATTTCCAAAACAGAAAGTGCAAGATTGTCAGAGACATTTTAAAACAAGCTATGAGTGCACTTTTGTGCATGTTGTCACTAAGATGACATATCAAAACAACACTAAATTAAAGTGCACTTTTTGTACAGAACGCCACTACAATAGTTTAAAACAAATAAAGTGCACTTTTGTGCGTGATGTCACACAAGATAACAATTACTGTGAAATAAAAATGAGCTGCATAATAGGAAATCAAATAGTGTATGTCCTTCACTATGTGGTAGGTTCCTGCGGACGTTATCTCCTTCTGTTGTTGACTTATTTTTTTCATACGGTGTTGATGTGGCAATGGTTGCCTCGGCATTTTGTTGGTGTGGCACCGAACAGAGATGTTGACATGAGGAGTTTCATGCATTCCTTATTCTCTAGCAGGTGACTTTTCAAATGATGCTACAAATTAGCAGTAATGCTACTTTTTGTAGCAACGCTTTTGCCCCACACTTGACAAATTACAGTTGTCTGTTCGACATATTCCTGCTTGAAGCCAAACCACCGCCAGACGATTGACCCCCTGCTGTTTTTCTTGGGAGTTAATTCTTCCCTCATTTGTTACCAGATTCGCACCTTCTTTCTCTCATATTACCACTCGCACCGCAGCTATCGTTACCCATGCCGCTACCTCTCTGCTCCGCGAGGGAGTATACATATGTGACGTATGTAAGAAGGTGCGCTTGTTTTACGTCTCTGTGAGAAGGAGAGACAACAAAGAGTGAGAAGAGTCTGAAGTGTAATGCCCTCAGCTAAAAGCAACTGCGTGAGAACGTATACTCGAATATCACGATAGTCATTTTCTATATCGCACAGAGACAAACCCGCGAGTATATCGATATATCGCCCAGCCCTACTTGCAACTTAAAAAAACAGTGCATTTGTAATAAGAAACCGTTCAATTAATATCCACATTTATTAAATCAATGGAAATGTGTGCAAAACTGCAACATAAGTACCCTATAATAAAGGAGCTGTTCGGATCTCTTGGTTAAGTGGCTCGCTGCAGTCAGCCAAATTTTAGAACTGTCTGCATTACTTTATTTTCAATACATATATTGATTATTGACATTTACTCGTCAATTTTATATCTGTCCATGTCCAAATGTCCAAATTGCAATGCGTCTAAAACTCAATTATTTCCCTCACCTCAAGGTATCATAATGCTTTTTTTTTTTGGAACGATAGAAACTGCTGTTCTAAATGTGTCCACTGTATGTCACAATAGCAAATCTGTTTGGCGAGCAAACAAGAGGTACACAGTAAAGGGTGACTGCGGCTCTTCCTCCTCGACCCACATGAAACTTAAAACCTGCCGTTTTATGTCTTCTGCTTCGAACACATCGTCATTTAGCACCACCCTTAGCACTGGATTGATACGTGGACATGACAAAGGAGGTATTTGATACCTCGAAGTAGGGCTGGGCGATATATCGATATACTCGATATATCGCGGGTCTTTCTCTGTGCGATATAGAAAATGACTATCGTGATATTCGAGTATACGTTCTCACGCAGTTGCTTTTAGCTGCGGGCATTACACTACAGGCGTTTCTCACTCTTTCTTGTCTCTCCTTCTCACAGAGACATGAAACAAGTGCAGCTTCTTACATACGTCACATGCGTATACGCCCTCGCGGATCAGAGAGGTAGCGGCATGGGTAACGTTAGCTGTGGTGCGAGTGGTAATACGAGAAAGAGAAGGTGCGAATCTGGTAACAAATGAAGGAAGAATTAATTCCCAAGAAAAACAGCAGGGGGTCCATCGTCTGGCGGTGGTTTGGCTTCAAGCGGGAATATGTCGAACAGACAACCGTAATTTGTCAAGTGTGGGGCAAAAGCGTTGCTACAAAAAGTAGCATTACTGCTAATATGTAGCATCATTTGAAAAGTCACCCGCTAGAGAATGAAAAGTGTTTGAAGCTCCGCATGTCAACATCTCTGGCCGCAACCATTTCCACATTAACACCGTATGAAAAAAATAGTCAACAACAGAAGGTGATAACGTCCGCAGGAACCTACCACATAGCGAAGGACATACACTATTTGATTTCTTATTATGCAGCTCATTTTTATTTGACAGTTATTGAAATATCTTGTGTGACATCATGCACAAAAGTGCACTTTATTTGTTTTAAACTATTGTAGTGGCGTTCTGTACAAAAAGTGCACTTTAATTTAGTGTTGTTTTGATATGTCATCTTAGTGACATCATGCACAAAAGTGCACTCATAGCTTGTTTTAAAATGTCTCTGACAATTTTGCACTTTCTGTTTTGGAAATGACATGAATGTTTGTGCCACTGCTTAATAACTGTTTAATAAATACACTTTTGGTCAATTGACTTAGTTGTGATTTCCCTCTCTGCATGAAAGTTTAAAATAAGCATATATTAATGCAGTATGAACAAGAATGTTTTAATGTAGACACATAGAATCATCATACTGCTGTGATTATATGCATCAAGTGTTCATTCAACGCTAAGGCAAAATATTGAGATATATATCGTGTATCGTGACATGGCCTAAAAATATCGAGATATTAAAAAAAGGCCATATCGCCCAGCCCTACCTCGAATAATTTACATGTTTTATTCAATCCCAGAAAGACTGTGCCTTAAAGTTTAATCCTGGCTTTGTAGATACACTGAGACAAAGTCTAAACTCATTGTGTTTTTTTGAAACGGCACCAATTTCCTCAGAATTTTCAACAAACGTGGAAGTGTTTTGTCCAGAGGATTTTTTGTGATTTGTATGTTTTCATAATGTGCTTGTTCTATCTTTGGCCAAAGAAAACAACCTGGAGTTTTTCTTTATTTTTAAGTTATCATGCCATGATTTTACCATTCCGGCCCACTTGGGAATAGATTTTCCTCCATGCGGCCCCTGAGCTAAAATGAGTTTGACACACCTGCGCTAGAACAAAACTACAATGGCGGATTGAGTACTCCCAGTTTTGGCCACCTGCTCAGTGGCCTTGTGGTTAGAGTGTCCGCGCTGAGATCGGTAGGTCGTGAGTTTTTATAGTCATACCAAAGACTATAAAAATGGGACCCATTACCTCCCTGCTTGGCACTCAGCATCAAGGGTTGGAATTGGGGTTTAAATGACCAAAATGATTCCCGAGTGCAGCCATCACTGCTGCTCACTGCTCCCCGCACCTCCCAGAGGGTAATTTCACCACACCTAGTGTGTGTGACTATCAGTGGTACTTCAACTTAACTTTCCATTTACCGTCACATGTCACTGCATTATTGTTGGAATTTAGAAACCACAATGCCGCGGTGTTTACACTAACCTGCACAATTTGCTTTGTGTTACGCATCGCTAAAAAAAGCTAACTAAATACCTTACATGTACTCAACAGTATCTTTTGTTTGTTATGCATAAAGATATGCGTCTCTCTTTCCCCCAGTGGCGGCTGCTGCTGCGTCCAAAAAAGAAAACACCGTTGAGGAAAGCACAAGTGCCAATGGAGTGGAGCCGCAGCTGTCCACAGAGGAGAGGGAGCTTCGCAGTTACCTGAGGTCTTTATTTGAGGTTGTAATCCTGCTGGCAAAGCAGAGCATCCCCCTGGAGACGTTCAAGGTGTCAGCGAGTGAGAAGCTGTCCAACAACTTCCAGGCCTTGCTGGATTACCGCATAAACGCTGGAGACGCAGCACTGAGGAGGCGCTTTGAGGGGACGGCTGTTAATGCCGAGTACCTCTCCACCACGCAGCTGGTCCAGCTTCTGGATGTGTGTGAGAACACGGTAAGGGAGGAGATGCTCATGGAGGCGAGGGAGAGTCGTATCTTCTCACTGGTTACAGCCGACCTGGTTGACTTTGGCAACGAGAAGCACCTGCCGCTTTTCCTGCGCTTTGTCAACCAGCAGAACATCCTCCGGGAAGAGTTTTTGGACTTTGTGCCATTCAACGGCGACGAAGTGGCACTGGTGGAGAGGCTGGAGGCGCAGCTGACAGAGCGCTGGGGGCTCAGCATGGAGGACTGCCGCGGTCAGGCACACAAGGTCACAGGGGCGTCTGCCACCAAGATGAAGGCTGTGGCCGTGCTCCTGATGGAGAAGTACCCACTGGCCTTGCACATGCCGTGCTCGCGCATGGCACTCAACATCCACCTGGCCAACAGTCTCCCTTTCCCCAATGTCCAAATCCTCATGGAGACGCTGAGGAGGATCAGCATCTTCTTCAGAAAACCGGGCACACAGGCCGAGCTGGAGAAGGCAATATCATCTCACTATCAGAAGAACGAGGACAAAGCAGTGGCGCTGAAACAAGCCTGCAGTAGCGGCTGGACTAAGCAACATAACGTCTTCGACGTGCTGCTGGACATCCTGGTACCGCTCATCTACTGCATGGACGCCGTTCACAGCAACACCGATGGAGTATTTGACAGTGCCGTGATGGCAGATGCCCGTTCCCTCGCCGAAATCCTGGCCGACTTTGAGATGGCGATGACCGTGATCGTGTTGAAGAATGTCCTGATGTATACCAGAGCGTTCGGCAGGAATCTCCAAGGCGAGACTCAAGAGGCATTTTCCGCCGCCAACAGCTTGACAGCGGTCATGCATTCGCTAAACGAGGTCAACGATAACATCGACGTCTACCATGACTTCTGGTACGAGGAGGCCGTAAACGTGGCCACCGGCATGGAGATATGTGTGCGTGTCCCCAGGCTCTTTACTCAGAGGCAGCGCGCGGCCGACATAGGAGAGATCCAAATGGAGGCCTACTACCGAGAGTATGTGACTCTCCCTATCATCCACAGCGTCATGCAGGAAGTGGAGGAGATGTTCTCTGACGTCAACATCAAAGCCCTCAAATGTATCTCGCTGGTGCCAGCCATCATGGGCCAGATGAAGTTTAACACCACCGAGGAGAACGACGCTGACATTTACCACGGCGACCTGCCCAATCCTGAGACGCTCCCCGCCGAGCTTCACTGCTGGAGGATCAAGTGGAAGCACCGCGGCAAGGAGGTGCGCCTGCCCAACTCCATTCACGAGACGCTGCAGCTGCCTGACATCAAGTTCTTCCCCAACGTCAACGCTTTCCTCAAGGTTCTCTCGACCCTGCCCGCTCTCACGATGGAAGAGCAGCCGGGCGAGGCGGCGGACGCACGGCTGCAGGCCTACCTGGACACCGTGCCGGCCAAGCAATGGGACCGGAGTCTTGCCGTGCTCCACGTCAACGCCCACGTCAAGCCCGACCTAGACGTGATGGTGGACAAATACTGCAGACTTTACCCGGAGGATGAGGCTGAAATGGAGGCGGAATCTGAGGAGGTAGCTGAAGAGGAGGCCATGAAGTGAAACACATCCTTTTGTTTTATACGGATTGTCGCTTTAGTGTATTTTCACTTATGTTTATAGTGTGTTAAAACATTTTGGATTCACACATTAGATAATGAGACAGATTATTTTTGATACAGCTCTCCTCCCAATGTTGTTGCTGATAGATGTATGCAGAGGTATTGAAGACATCATTGACTAACCTGTTATCAATTAAAAAAGGCCATAACATATGTTCTTGACGTTTAATAACCTCTTCCTGTACAGATGGACTCATTTTTTTTAGTCGCAGTTTCTGTAGAAAGACCACAAGAGGGAGCCACCTCACCAAATACTATTAGGGACACTTTCCAAATACATTCAACATGGAGGTCACATTACCAGTTTTTATTTATTTTCTGAATCTGATTTAAACTAATATTGTGTAGACTGTGTATTGGTATTTATATGGGTTAGTTTTAAGTATTTCAATGTATTTACTATTATTTGCCCGATCGATGTGTCTCTTGCCAAACATGAATTATTAATGTGCTATTTAATCTTTATAAAGCAGTGTTACATTTTGGTTTGTATGCATGTTGCTTTTGCCTTAAACGGCATGCTCAACTCAGTCCTAAATCAGTGACATTTGCTTCGCTAAAATGATGTTTAGGTTCATTCTAAACATCACAATAATTAAATACATTTGGTAAAGTCACACTTCTCCTAACTCAGGGGTGTCAAACTCATTTTAGATAGGGGGCCACATGGAGAAAAATCTACTCCCAAGTGGGCCGGACTGGTAAAATCACGGCACGATAACTTAAAAATAAAGACAACTTCAGATTTTTTTGTTTCTTTGTTTAAAAATGGAACAAGCACATTCAAGTACTGGCTTAGTGGTTGGAGTGTCCGCCCTGAAATCGGTAGGTTGTGAGTTCAAACCCCGGCCGAGTCATACCAAAGACTATAAAAATGGGACCCATTACCTCCCTGCTTGGCACTCAGCATCAAGGGTTGGAATTGGGAGTTAAATCACCAAAAATTATTCCCCGGGCACGGCACCGCTGCTGCCCACTGCTTCCCTCACCTCCCAGGGGTTGAACAAGGGTGATGGGTCAAATGCAGAGAATAATTTCGCCACACCTAGTGTGTGTGTGACAATCATTGGTTTTTTAACTTTTAACTTTTCTGAAAATGTACAAATCACAATGTTGTTGGGTTTTTTTACACTTACATGTTGCGGTTAATAGTATTCTATCTTTATGTGTCGTTATTTATACTTTCTGAATAAATTATGTGACAATGTTCATCAGTCAACTCATTGGTGTTAACTTTCAACCTTAAAGGTAAAAAAAATAATATCAAAATCAAATTACAGGATGTTATTTATGTAGTTTGCTCATTTTCCTCAACTCGTGCACTAACGTGTTTTTTGTTTGTTTGTTTTTTTACATATGTAGCATCAGCTACAAAGATACAAATAATTGCTGTTGCGACATCTAGTGGACACATTTCGAACAGCTGTTTCAATCTTTTTATTTTTTATTTTTTTACATATGTAGCATTGATTGATTGATTGAAACTTTTATTAGTAGATTGCACAGTGCAGTACATATTCCGTACAATTGACCACTAAATGGTAACACCCGAATAAGTTTTTCAACTTGTTTAAAGGCCTACTGAAACCCACTACTACCGACCACGCAGTCTGATAGTTTATATATCAATGATGAAATCTTAACATTGCAACACATGCCAATACGGCCGGGTTAGCTTACTAAAGTGCAATTTTAAATTTTGCGCGGAATATCCTGCTGAAAATGTCTCGGTATAATGACGTCAGCGCGTGACGTCACATATTGTGGAGGACATTTTGGGACAGCATGGCGGCCAGCTATTAAGTCGTCTGTTTTCATCGCAAAATTCCACAGTATTCTGGACATCTGTGTTGGTGAATCTTTTGCAATTTGTTCAATGAACAATGGAGACAGCAAAGAAGAAAGCTGTAGGTGGGAAGCGGTGTATTGCGGCCGACTTCAGCAACACAAACACGGCCGGTGTTTCATTGTTTACATTCCCGAAAGATGACAGTCAAGCTTTACCATTGGTCTGTGGAGAACTGGGACAACAGAGACTCTTACCAGGAGGACTTTGAGTTGGATGCGCATACGCGGTACCGTGAGTACGCATGCAGCTGCGGCTTCCAAACATTTGATCGCTTGCCCGTATGTGCGTGCCGCTATGTGTATGTCACGTACGTAACTTTGGGGACTTTGGGGAAATATATGTGCTGTATGAACTTTGGGGAGGTGAACGGTACTTTGGGCTGTGGGATTGAGTGTGTTGTGCAGGTGTTTGAGTTGTATTGGCGGGTTATATGGAAGGGAGGGGGGAGGTGTTTGTTATGCGGGATTAATTTGTGGCATATTAAATATAAGCCTGGTTGTGTTGTGGCTAATAGAGTATATATATGTCTTATGTTTATTTACTGTTTTAGTCATTCCCAGCTGAATATCAGGTCCCACCCGCCTCTCACAGCATCTTCCCTATCTGAATCGCTCCCACTGCCCTCTAGTCCTTCACTCTCACTTTCCTCATCCACGTATCTTTCATCCTCGCTCAAATCAATGGGGAAATCGTCGCTTTCTCGGTCCGAATCGCTCTCGCTGCTGGTGGCCATGATTGTAAACAATGTGCGGATTTGAGGAGCTCCACAACCTGTGACGTCACGCTACTCGTCTGCTACTTCCGGTACAGGCAAGGCTTTTTTATCAGCGACCAAAATTTGCGAACTTTATCGTCGATGTTCTCTACTAAATCATTTCAGCAAAAATATGGCAATATCGCGAAATGATCAAGTATGACACATAGATCGGACCTGCTATCCCCGTTTAAATAAGAAAATCGCATTTCAGTAGGCTTTTAAGTCGGGGTCCAAAGCATCATCTACAAAGATATAAAGAATTGCTATTGCGACATCCATTGGATGCATATAGAAAAGCAGTTTCTACCCCCAAAAAACCGGCTCACTTTTATACTTGGCAAACTCATCCGGCGGGCAGGATAAAACCTGTCCGGCCCGCGGGCCCTACGTTTGACACCCCTGTCCTAACTGAACATTATCATTTTCTATCATCTTGAATTGTGCTAGTGTACCTAATATTGTGGCATTTAAATGCATGCTGCAGCATTATACAACTTGCAGGCTGTTGCACATGTAAAGTGTGTTTAAATGGCAAACAAAACCAGATAGGTTTCTCATCCCTGATGCCTTCAAACCTCTGCCAGTTTCACGCAGAACGTGGGTGGGGTCTTGATGCGCAATGTGCACGCCACAGCAGAGCCTGCAGGAGGAAGCAGGAAGCTCCAGCATATAGATTGTAGTGAATAATCGTGCCAAGCCAGCCCCACCAGCACCATCATGGCGTGGCCGTGCCTCACGCGTGCTTGCTGCATCAACCGTTTCTGGACCGAGCTGGATAAGGCGGACATCGCAGTGCCTTTGGTTTTCACCAAATACTCCGACGTGGCCGACGTGCACCACCTCCCCCAGCGCAGGCAGCCGAGGCGGGCTGCGGAGAGCCAGCCGGAGGTCGCGAAGGCACCACCCGCCTCCTCCACCACCACCACCGAGCCCCCTGCCGCATCGGGCAAGGACGCCTCCGCTGCGTCCGTCACCCGCCAAGACTTCCAGGCGTGGAAGGTGCGACCGGAGCCCAGCTGCAAGCCCAGAAACGAGTACCAGCCCTCGGCCGCGCCGTTCATCCCGGAGACCCAGTATCAGAAGGACTACAAAGCCTGGCCCATCCCCAAGAAGCACGACCACCCCTGGATCCCCAAAGCCGACCTCGCCCCTGCCGGCGGGGCGGGGAGGGTGGAGTCGGAGACCGGCGTGGAGAAGAGCGAGATCGAGGAGAAGCTCCAGGAGAAGGAGGTGAAGGAGCCGGCCAGGAGGGACAAGTCTAGGGAGAGAAAAGAGGTGGAGAAGAAGGCGGAAGAAGCGCAGGTGTGCGCTGATGTGCAGCAGAAGAAGAAAGGCAGGGCGGTCGCAGACGCGCTTAATAGACACATTAAGGAGACCATGACTACTTCCAGCAGCTACAGGTAACGTACTTCCAGCAGCTATAGGTAACGCAACTCATCTTTTACCTAAAGGGCGTCCCTTAATTGGTACACAACATATTTCATACCATTTTCCCCATTGTCCCTGAACGCCTCACTGCTCCACCCACTACTATGAATGACCTATGCATTATTTAGTCAGAATGGTTTAATACAGTGTTCTTCAACCACTATTGTGCCGTGAGATACAGTCTGGAGTATATTTGGGTTTACATTTTTGTTTGCAAACCAGTAATTATAGTCTGCAAATGATGTGTTGTTGTGGAGTGTCTAGAGCTCGGCACAGTAACCGTGTAATCAGTGTTCGGTTAGTTACTGAAAACCAGTAACTAGTTACAGTTACCAGTTACTTTATTTCAAAAGTAACTCAGTTACTTACACCAAAAATTAATGCGTTACTGTGAAAAGTAACTATTTAGTTACATATTTATTTTTTTATTTTTTTATTTTTTAAAGGCTCCCATTAATGCCCTTTTAGCCTTCATTTCAGTACTGTTATTGCACTGGAGAATAATACAATCTGTTGATCAACTTGACATGCATTTGCATCACTGAACTCTGCTAAGCAATGTGGTCTACATACAACACACAAAGACAAAGATATGTTTCAAAGGGCCACTTTATTTCAGGTCAGAACAAATTGCCAAGAACTATTTTAAATAGCTGCAACATAACATACATAAGTAACAAACAGCATAATAACAACATAGCTGTAAACCTGGCTCCACCTAAGGAAGGCACACGTGACATACACAAAGCCTAACCAGGCAGATTTGAATTGTTGTTTTGGGCAGTAGACGGGATCTTTGATCCAAGACACAACTTACATTTAACTAAAATGTTCTTTTCTTTTTGCTCGACAAAAGAAAAGAAGTGAGAATATCTCATACTTGCCAACCCTCCCGAATATCTCCCGATTTCCAGCCGGACTTAAGGCCGTGCGGACCTGAGTGAGGACAGCCTGTCGTCACGTCCGCTTGGCCAACCAAAAAGTAACCACAGAACACTAGTGTTCTGTGGTTACTTTTTGGTTGGCCTACGGTTTACGTTGTATTGCACACAATCCCCACCACCACCACCACCACACCCCCCCCAGCCACACCCACACCCACACCCAGACACACACAGAGCGCTCCTCCGTCTTGTGACACAAGAGATTCAGAAGGACGACACTGCAGCGCTCCAATAAAACACACTCAGATCTTCAGTTTCTAGCCGATACTACATAAAAAATAACGTAAAATAACGCAGTAATGCATCATGTAGTAACGGTAACTGAGTTACTGAATATAAAAAATAAAGCGTTAGATTACTAGTTACCGCCGAAACTAACGGCGTTACTTTGTAATGCTTTAGTCCCAACACTGCGTGTAATACTCTTCCATATCAGTAGGTGGCAGCCGGTAGCTAATTGCTTTGTAAATGCAGGTAAAAAGTTGTCTAATGCTTAAACCATACTTGCCAACCCTCCCGGATTTTCCGGGAGACTCCCGAAATTCAGCGCCTCTCCCGAAAAACTACCGGGACAAATTTTCTCCCGAAAATCTCCCGAAATTCAGGCGGAGCTGGAGGCCACGCCCCCTCCAGCTCCATGCAGACCTGAGTCCGCTTTCCCACAATATAAAGAACGTCTACAGTAAAGCAGTCCGTCTGCCGTAAACAGCAATGTTGTGACACTCTTAAACAGGACAATACTGCCATCTAGTGCATTTGATGAAAGCACTTTTGTGCGTGCCACACAGCAATGCATAATCAGAGAGGGTGTTCAGCATGGTTAGAAAGATAGTGACAGAGAATAGAACAAGGATGGACAATTCAACCCTTAACTCAACAATGAGTAGATGAGTGTTATGTGTGTGTATATGTGTAAATAAATGAACACTGAAATTCAAGTATTTCTTTTATTTATATACATATATATATATATATATAGCTAGAATTCACTGATATATATATATATATATATCCATCCATCCATCCATCCATTTACTACCGCTTATTCCCTTCGGGGTCGCGGGGATATATATATATATATATATATATATATATATATATATATATATATATATATATATATGAAATACTTGACTTGGTGAATTCTAGCTGTAAATATACTCCTCCCCTCTTAACCACGCCCCCAACCACGCCCCCGCCCCAACCACGCCCCCCGCACCCACCCCCACCCCCCACCTCCCGAAATTGGAGGTCTCAAGTTTGGCAAGTATGGCTTAAACCAAAAATAAACAAAAGGTGAGTGCCCCTAAGAAAAGGCTATGCAGAACAAAAGTAAAAGTGAACTGGCTACAAAGTAAACAAAAACAGAATGCTGGACGACAGCAAAGACTTACTGTGGAGGAAAGACGGCGTCCACAAAGTACATCCGAACATGACATGACAATCAAAAATGTCCCCACAAAGAAAGATGAAAACAACTGAAATATTCTTCATTGCTAAAACAAAGTAGATGCAGGAAATATAAGACATGAAACTGCTACAGGAAAATACCAACAAAAGAGAAAAAGCCACCAAAATAGGAGCGCAAGAGAAGAACTTTAGTTAACACTACACACAGGAAGACAGCAAAAAACTCCAAATAAGTCAGGGTGTGATGTGACAGGTGGTGACAGTACACCTACTTTGAGACAAGAGCTATATTGATGCATGCTTGGTGATGGTTTAAAGTCATATCCAACAATTGCAACAATGACTTTTAACTGTCAACTGAGTTTATGATTTCTGCTGGTGGTGTGCCTCCGGATTTTTTCAACGCAAAAAATGTGCCTTGGCTCAAAAAAGGTTGAAAAACACTGGCTTAATACAGTGGTCCCCACCACCGGTCCGTGACACGTTTGCTACCGGGCCGCACAGAGACATTAAATAATTTATAACCGACCGCATTTCTCATACTTAACTTTGGCCAGTCCCGCCAGACACACCAATAAGCTTGTTCATAGATGTATTATACAACTCCGGATACAAAGTCGCCATTTGCTATATTTGTTACATCTATCTTACATGGGACAATGCACATGAATAAATATACAAAATCTAAAGGTGCCAAATCGTAGCCAAAAGCCAGGTTCCGTCTGCAGTCCGCAGCTGGTTGATGACCTAAGATCAGGGCAGATCAGGAAGAAAGTGACCATAGTAGTTAAATATGGAGAAGTGCTAAATTGTTGCATATAATAATTGTGCTGAAGGTAGAAAATACACATCTTCTTTGGCCGAGTAAGTAAAATTGCTGTAGTTATTGCACACAGTCCTATTATACAAGTAGTTAGCAATAACACATGTATTTACGCATGGAAAATTGGACCATAAAAAGCTAACATTAGTGTATCTACGTATGAAATATTGCAAATAAAAATCCACAGAAATATATTGGAACTAAAGCAAGTATTTCTAGCTTAATTATATATTTATGCTTTTGTCCTTGAATGTGATGAATCACCTATAACTAGAGATGTCCGATAATGGCTTTTTTGCCGAGATCCGATATTCCGATATTGTCCAACTCTTAATTACCGATTCCGATATCATAACATTAGTGTATCTACGTATGAAATATTGCAAATAAAAATACACAGAAATATATTGGAACTAAAGCAAGTATTCTAGCTTGATTATATATTTATGCTTTTGTCCTTGAATGTGATGAATCACCTATAACTAGAGATGTCCGATAATGGCTTTTTTGCCGAGATCCGATATTCCGATATTGTCCAACTCTTAATTACCGATTCCGATATCAACCGATACTGATGTATACAGTCGTGGAATTAACACATTATTATGCCTAATTTTGTTGTGATGCCCCGCTGGATGCATTAAACAATGTAACAAGGTTTTCCAAAACAAATCAACTCAAGTTATGGAAAAAAAGTGCCAACATGGCACTGCCGTATTTATTATTGAAGTCACAAAGTGCATTAATTTTTTTAACATGCCTCAAAACAGCAGCTTGGAATTTGAGACATGCTCTCCCTGAGAGAGTATGAGGAGGTTGAGGTCGGCGGGGTTGGGGGGAGCGGGTTTATAGGGTATAGCGGGGGGTGTATATTGTAGCGTCCCGGAAGAGTTAGTGCTGCAAGGGGTTCTGGGTATTTGTTCTGTTGTGTTTATGTTGTGTTACGGTTTCCGATGTTCTCTCGAAATGTGTTTGTCATTCTTGTTTGGTGTGGGTTCACAGTGTGGCGCATATTTGTAACAGTGTTAAAGTTGTTTTTACGGCCACCCTCAGTGTGACCTGTATGGCTGTTGACCAAAAATGCCTTGCATTCACTTGTGTGTGTGAAAAGCCGTAGATATTATGTGATTGGGCCGGCACGCAAAGGCAGTGCCTTTAAGGTTTATTGGCGCTCTGTACTTCTCCCTACGTCCGTGTACACATCGACGTTTTAAAAAGTCATAAATTTTACTTTTTGAAACCGATACCAATAATTTCCGATATTACATTTTAAAGCATTTATCGGCCGATAATATCGGCAGTCCGATATTATCGGACATCCCTAAAAAACAGCTAACATTAGTGTATCTACGTATGAAATATTGCAAATAAAAATCCACAGAAATATATTGGAACTAATGGCAAGTATTTCTAGCTTGATTATATATCCATGCTTTTGTCCTTGAATGTGATGTATCTCATATAACCCATTAGATACTCAAGCCAAAAAAAAGCCCACTACGAGCAAAAAACGAATAAAAAAACAAAAGTCTATGGAGAGCTTTTTTGCAAAGGGAAAAAGGCCAGGGGCTCCTACTAATTCCACTAATGAGTTCTTTCATATATTCATTTTTCATGCACTTATTTGCTATATTTATCTGCCACACATGGAAGGCCGGTCCGTGAAAATAATGCCTCCACTTGTGCAAAAAAGGTTGGGGACCCCTGGTTTAATAATCGGGTGTTTCTACGGCGTGGGCCATTTTGATGTTTTTATATTTGAAGTTAAGTTAAAGTTAAAGTACCACTGATAGTCACACACACACACACTTGGTGTGGTGAAATTACCCTTCTGCATTTGACCCATTGCCTTATTCCACCCTCTGGGAGGTGAGGGGAGCAGTGAGCAGCAAGCGGTGGCCGCGCTCGGGAATCATTTTGGTGATTTAACCCCCAATTCCAACCCTTGATGCTGAGTGTTTTAAAACCAATACGTAGATTTATTTTTTTTAAACCCTTGGGGCTCCCTTAACGTTTGGTAAATGTAAAAGATCAAGTGAACAAAAAAGGGTCTCAGTCATAAAGTTTTAAACGTAATCTTACGTTTTGTTTTACTTTCAACTCCAGATTTATTAACGATATCAGTTAAATGTGTGTTGAATGCCCTTTTCATCAAAGACAACCCATTTCTTTTGGCAAAAACATAAAAAAGCAATAGTTTCCACCCAAAACTTACAATGTGCAATATTTGATTTGACGTAATTGGAACTTTGTGCAAAAAATATTAATTCATTTTAATGTATTAATATTTTTTGTGCAATGAGTTTTAAAAAGTTAAAGTACCCATGATTGTCACACACACACTAGGTGTGGCGAAATTATTATCTGCATTTGACCCATCACCCCTGATCACCACCTGGGAGGTGAGGGGAGCAGTGAGCAGCAGCGGTGGCCGCGCCCGGGAATAACTTTTGATGATTTAACCCCCAATTCCAACCCTTGATGCTGAGTGTCAAGAAGAAAGAATAAATTAAAGGTTTTGGGGATCCAAAAGGGTTCCCACTCCTAAGAGTGTTAATAATAATTGACATTTATATATATATATATATATATATATATATATATATATATATATATATATATATGTAATTAAAATCTTGAATCTTTTCATCAACTTCACATTAAGCTGTCGATTATAATTTTTCTATTTTTATTTGTAATGTTTTATGCTCTTTGTCTAAAGAAAACATAGTTTTTTATAAGGCGAACACACAAAATATGCAAAAAACTAAAATCACCAAAACATATTTCAAAGTGGAATACTTGATGTCTTGAATAGGTCAATAATTCAAAACAACAATAATTCGATTTTTCACCAACGACGGATAAAAATAAATAAATAAAAAAGCTTACATGGCGGTTTTGTGTTATTAGTGTCAACATTTGAATACTTTCTCTGTTTGCACTTGTATTCCATTTTTGCATTTTTCCAATATGTTTTTTTTTTTTTTAAATGATGGTATTTTTTATATTAAGTGAAAAAATAGCCGCGGGCCTCAAATGCCCACCGGGCTGCACTTTGGACACCATTGGTTTAATACAATATTTTCTTTTTTATAATAATAATAGATTTTATTTGTAAAAAGCACTTTGCATTGAGTAAACAACCTCAAAGTGCTACAGTGTATTAAAAAAATAATAATAATAATAAAAAGTAAATACAAATAAAAACTAGAACAGCCAAATAGCTAGAACTAGTATGCATATATCTAAAAAAAAAAGTTTTATTTTTTATTTTTTATTTTTTTTAAAGAAGGGTTTTTAAGCCTTTTTTTAAAGCATCCACAGTCTGTGGTGCCCTCAGGTGGTCAGGGAGAGCGCTCCACAGGCTGTGAGTGGCGGAGCTTTGTCCTCGGAGGTTGGAGGAGGTTAGCCTGTCCGGAGCGGAGGTGTCGAGTGGAGGATTTGGGAGTGAGCAGTTCTTTGAGGTAGAGGGGGGTATTTCCATGGAGGCACTAGTGGGTTAGTAGGGAGACTTTGTATTCAATCCTGAGTGGAACAGGAAGCCATTGAAGGGATTTGAGAATTGGTATCAGTCATAGTAATATATATAACTTTGATATATATAATATCCTATAACAAGTCAGAGTCTTTGTAAATAGTTGATTAATAAGGGAAATATGAGTCAGGTGTTTGTTTACTTGGGTTTCCAATGGAGGCACAGTAATATATTTAGTCTATAGCTTCATTAAACCCAACAATAAGAGGAGGGATACAAAAAACCCAGACCATAAACTACAGTGCTATCATTTTTTGTGGAGAGAGCTCCTGTTACATCGCTACAAGAGAGATATTTCCGTAAAAGATAAGGCTGTGTTATTGATCGACTCCTTCCCCCAGTCCTGCAGTATGTAGTCCAGTATACGAGCGAATCAATATAGCGGCGCGTGCATGAATGACTGTAGAGAACGTCCAGTAATCAAATTGAAGCCATGACTAGCATGCTGCTGTCTCCATGCATTACCATCTCCAGGAAGGGTGAAGGAGGCCATGTCTGAATAATTCAATCAACCAGCGAGAGGAGAGTCAGCGTGCAGAAGGTCTGAGGATATTGTGAGTTAAATGTGAAGTGATGAATGCATGAGTTAAGTTTTATTAGGTGAAAAGACTATTAGAGCCTCGGACCGATGCACTTTATATTCTCTTGACAAAGTGGACACTGCAGCGTTGCCCTCGTTTTAATCACCGCCGCCTAATTACGTGAAACATATGTCTGATCTAAATGTTAGGCCTTTTTACACCCATTGGACACTACATTAGGCACAATATTATGCCTCTACACTTTTAATAATGCTCCGTTTTCTTGTAGCGCAATATATTTATTAGAGATGTCCGATAATCATACTTGCCAACCTTGAGACCTCCGATTTCGGGAGGTGGGGGGTGGGGGGGCGTGGTTGGGGGCGGGGCTAAGAGGGGAGGAGTATATTTACAGCTAGAATTCACCAAGTCAAGTATATATATATATATATATATATATATATATATATATATATATATATATATATATATATATATATATATATATATATATATAAGAAATACTTGACTTTCAGTGAATTATAGCTGTATATATATTTATTTTATTATATATATATATATATATATATATATATATATATATATATATATAAAAGAAATACTTGAATTTCAGTGTTCATTTATTTACACCTATACACACACATAACACTCATCTACTCATTGTTGAGTTAAGGGTTGAATTGTCCATCCTTGTTCTATTCTCTGTCACTATTTTTCTAACCATGCTGAACACCCTTTCGCAGGTACCCAGAAAGGTTTCGAGTACCACCAAAAAAACTGAATCTCTGAAGACAGTATAAAAATCTGTGTTAAAGGTGTACAAATACTGCTTGTATAATAAGCATGTTATTTTTTTTACAAATGAGGGTTAAGAGTTCAGTACTAAAAAAATAAAAAAATAATGTGGCTTAAGTACAGTTTTTTAATTGAGCTGCTGCATTTTTTGGTTGGGTTGTTTATTTATTTTGAGTAACTTCTATACATTTCTAAAAGGGGAATCATTTAATAGAGTTATCTATGTTTGTCTGTTGCCATCTCCTGGTGAATGTTGGCTATAGCGTACTGGGGTTACTTTTTGGTTGGCCAACGATTTACGTAGTGTTGCGCACCTGACGTCACTCAGGTCCGCATGGAGCTGGAGGGGGCGTGGCTTCCAGCTCCGCCTGAATTTCGGGAGATTTTCGGGAGAAAATTTGTCCCGGGAGGTTTTCGGGAGAGGCACTGAATTTCGGGAGTCTCCCGGAAAATCCGGGAGGGTTGGCAAGTATGCCGATAATGGCTTTTTTGCCGATATCCGATATTCCGATATATCTCTTAATTACCGATACCGATATCAACCAATACCGATACATACAGTCGTGGAATTAACACATTATTATGCCTAATTTTGTTGTGATGCCCCGCTGGATGCATTAAACAATGTAACAAGGTTTTCCAAAATAAATCAACTCAAGTTATGGAAAAAAAATGCCAACATGCACTGCAAAAAGTCAGTGTTCAAAAACAAGAAAAAAAATTCAAAAATGAGGGGTATTTTATTTGAACTAAGCAAAATTATCTGCCAATAGAACAAGAAATTCGGCTTGTCAAGACTTTCCAAAACAAGTAAAATTAGCTAACCTCAATGAACCCAAAAATACCTTAAAATAAGTATATTCTCACTAATAACAAGTGCACTTTTCTTGGTAGAAAAAAAAAGAGACCTTTTTGCTCAATATGTTGAAAAATATTCTTAAATGAAGTAAATGCTAGTGCCATTATCTCGACATAATGATATGCGCTCAGCATTATGATTTTTTGTTTCATGCTTGAAGTAAGAAATCCTTACTTTAAAAAAATTGTTTTATATTTGTGAGTGTTGATGACAAAGCTTTGCATCAGTTGATATTCTAGTTTCAAGCATCTTTTACTCAATATAGGTCATAACATCTCAGCAACAAGCTGTAATATCTTACTGAGATCATTTAGGACCAAAACCCTTAAAACAAGTAAAACACTCTAACATAAAATCTGCTTAGTGAGAAGAATTATCTTATTAGACGGAAAATAAGCGAATATCACCCTTATATGAGATATTTAATCTTACTTAGATTTCAGTTTTTGCAGTGTGGCACTGCCATATTTATTATTGAAGTCACAAAGTGCATTATTTTTTTTATCATGCCTCAAAACAGCAGCTTGGAATTTGGGACATGCTCTCTCTGAGAGAGCATGAAGAGGTTGAGGTGGGCGGGGTTGGAGATGGGGGGCGGGGTTGAGGTGGGGGGTAGCGGGGGGTGTATATTGTAGCGTCCCGAAAGAGTTAGTGCTGCAAGGGGTTCTGGTTATTTGTTCTGTTGTGTTTATGTTGTGTTACAGTGCGGATGTTCTCCCGAAATGTGTTTGTCATGCTTGTTTGGTGTGGGTTCACAGTGTGGCGCATATTTGTATCAGTGTCAAAGTTGTTTATACGGCCACCCTCAGTGTGACCTGTATGGCTGTTGACCAAGTATGCGTGGCATTCACTTGTGTGTGTGAAAAGCCAAAGATATTATGTGATTGGGCCGGCACGCAAAGGCAGTGCCTTTAAGATTTATTGGCGCTCTGTACTTCTCCCTACGTCCGTGTACACAGCGGCGTTTTAAAAAAGTCATACATTTTACTTTTTGAAACCGATACCGATAATTTCTGATATTACATTTTAAAGCATTTATCGGCTGATAATATCGGACTGCCGATATTATCGGACATCTCTAATATTTATTATTATTATGTAAGGATTTTTTTGGTGGAGTTAAATGTTTCCTTGTTATTGTAAACAGGAATCATTATGATGTAGTGATTACCGACATCAGACCTGGGCAATTTTAAATTACCGTAAGTCTTGAACTATAGAAAGTATTTCAATGGTCGAAATCTGCACTTTTGAGTGTTATAGTGTCATAACGGGGGGGGGGGGGGTCGCAGCTTGCTGCGAAGTTTGTTCTCCCAGGATGCAAACAGACTTTTCTGGACAAGGCGTGAAGGTAGGAACATGATTTAAAGGCCTACTGAAATGCAATTTTCTTATTTAAACGGGGATAGCAGGTCCATTCTATGTGTCATACTTGATCATTTCGCGATATTGCCATATTTTTGCTGAAAGGATTTAGTAGAGAACATTGACGATAAAGTTCGCAACTTTTGGTCGCTGATAAAAAAGCCTTGCCTGTACCAGAAGTAGCAGACGATATGCGCGTGACATCACAGGTTGTGGAGCTCCTCACATCCGCACATTGTTTACAATCATGGCCACCAGCAGCGAGAGCGATTCGGACCGAGAAAGCGACGATTTCCCCATTAATTTGAGCGAGGATGAAAGATTCGCGGATGAGGAAAGTGAGAGTGAAGGACTAGAGGGCAGTGGGAGCGATTCAGATAGGGAAGATGCTGTGAGAGGTGGGTGGCACCTGATATTCAGCTGGGAATGACTAAAACAGTAAATAAACACTAGACATATATATACTCTATTAGCCACAACACAACCAGGCTTATATTTAGTATGCCACAAATTAATCCCGCATAACAAACACCTCCCCCATCCCGTCCATATAACCCGCCAATACAACTCAAACACCTGCACAACACACTCAATCCCACAGCCCAAAGTACCGTTCACCTCCCCAAAGTTCATACAGCACATATATTTCCCCAAAGTCCCCAAAGTTACGTACGTGACATGCACATAGCGGCACGCACGTACGGGCAAGCGATCAAATGTTTGGAAGCCGCAGCTGCATGCGTACTCACGGTACCGCGTCTGCGTATGCAACTCAAAGTCCTCCTGGTAAGAGTCTCTGTTGTCCCAGTTCTCCACAGGCCAATGGTAAAGCTTGACTGTCATCTTTTGGGAATGTAAACAATGAAACACAGACTGTGTTATCCGGCACAACAGTCAGGGGGTGCATTCTACGGCGGGGGTGTGTTATCCGGCACAACACCTGCCGCAATACACCACTTCCCACCTACAGCTTTCTTCTTTGCTGTCTCCATTGTTCATTGAACAAATAGCAAAAGATTCACCAACACAGATGTCCAGAATACCGTGGAATTTTGCGATGAAAACAGACGACTTAATAGCTGGCCACCATGCTGTCCCAAAATGTCCTCTACAATCCGTGACGTCACGCGCAGGCGTCATCATACCGAGGCGTTTTCAGCAGGATGTTTCGCGCAAAATTTAAAATTGCACTTTAGTAAGCTAACCCGGCCGTATTGGCATGTGTTGCAATGTTAAGATTTCATCATTGATATATAAACTATCAGACTGCGTGGTCGGTAGTAGTGGGTTTCAGTAGGCCTTTAATCTTGACTCTCAAATAGGTACAAACAAGGCGAAGGCACAACTTAGCACAGGAAACAAAAGCTAACATTTAGCATAAAACTATGGACAGGGGAAAAACTCACTAACTGTGGCATGAACAAACAAAACTTACTTGGCAAGGCATGAAGCGAACCATCGCATGACACAAGCAATGACGCCAGGACAACTAACTGGCAAAGACAGGCTTAAATAATAGTCTCTGATTAGAGCAGGTGCGTGTCCCGAACACATGAGGCAGGTGAAACTAAAACAAACAAGGATGCACAAAAACAGGAACTATGGAGTCTTAAACTAACAGAAAATAACAAAAAACATGATCCAGACCACAGATCATGACATATAAGAGTTATTACGGTAATCTACGTCACAGCAGCTCAGACCAGGAACAAAGCAGAGTGGGCGGGGTTTGTTTTCAGAGAAGCCAGCCCGAAACGCGTGTGTCAGAAATGGATGCGGACGCAGATTTTTACGTGATTATATATCATATTGTAGGTGTTTATTACACTTTGCATTCATATTTTGCTGTTTGTTACATTTTTATTGTGTTTTGCTTTATTGTAAAAGATACACAACTATGGAGGAGCTGGTCTGAGAAATAAAAGAGGAGCAACGTTCATATGTTGTTAATATTCAGTGTTTTATTGTTCATAGTTAAAGGCCTACTGGAACCCACTACTACCGACCACGCAGTCTGATAGTTTATATATCAATGATGAAATCTTAACATTGCAACACATGCCAATACTAAAGTGCAATTTTAAATTTTGCGCGAAATATCCTGCTGAAAACGTCTCGGTATGATGATATCAGCGCGTGACGTCACGGATTGTAGAGGACATTTTGGGACAGCATGGTAGCCAGCTATTAAGTCGTCTGTTTTCATCGCAAAATTCCACAGTATTCTGGACATCTGTGTTGGTGAATCTTTTGCAATTTGTTCAATGAACAATGGAGACAGCAAAGAAGAAAGCTGTAGGTGGGAAGCGGTGTATTGCGGCAGGTGTTGTGCCGGATAACGCACCCCCGCCGTAGAATGCACCCCCTGACTGTTGTGCCAGATAACACAGACAGGTGTTTCATTGTTTACATTCCCGAAAGATGACAGTCAAGCTTTACCATTGGCCTGTGGAGAACTGGGACAACAGAGACTCTTACCAGGAGGATTTTGAGTTGGATACGCAGACGCGGTACCGTGAGTACGCATGCAGCTGCGGCTTCCAAACATTTGATCGCTTGCCCGTACGTGCGTGCCGCTATGTGCATATATTGGGACGGCATGGCGCAGTGGGAGAGTGGCCGTGCGCAACCCGAGGGTCCCTGGTTCAATCCCCACCTAGTACCAACCTTGTCATGTCCGTTGTGTCCTGAGCAAGACACTTCACCCTTGCTCCTGATGGGTGCTGGTTAACGCCTTGCATGGCAGCTCCCTCCATCAGTGTGTGAATGTGTGTGTGAATGGGTAAATGTAGAAGTAGTGTCAAAGCGCTTTGAGTACCTTGAAGGTAGAAAAGCGCTATACAAGTACAACCCAACCCATGTCACGTACGTAACTTTGGGGACTTTGGGGAAATATATGTGCTGTATGAACTTTGGGGAGGTGAACGGTACTTTGGGTTGTGGGATTGAGTGTGTTGTGCAGGTGTTTGAGTTGTATTGGACGGGAGGAGGGAGATGTTTGTTATGCGGGATTAATTTGTGGCATATTAAATATAAGCCTGGTCGTGTTGTGGCTAATAGAGTATATATACAGTATGTCTTGTGTTTATTTACTGTTTTAGTCATTCCCAGCTGAATATCAGGTCCCACCCGCCTCTCACAGCATCTTCCCTATCTGAATCGCTCCCACTGCCCTCTAGTCCTTCACTCTCACTTTCCTCATCCACAAATCTTTCATCCTCGCTCAAATTAATGGGGAAATCGTCGCTTTCTCGGTCCGAATCGCTCTCGCTGCTGGTGGCCATGATTGTAAACAATGTGCGGGTGTGAGGAGCTCCACAACCTGTGACGTCACGCGCATATCGTCTGCTACTTCCGGTACAGGCAGGGTTTTTTTTTATCAGCGACCAAAAGTTGCGAACTTTATCGTCGATGTTCTCTACTAAATCCTTTCAGCAAAAATATGGCAATATCGCGAAATGATCAAGTATGACACATAGAATGGACATGCTATCCCCGTTTAAATAAGAAAATCGCATTTCAGTAGGCTTTTAATATTGTAAATCCCACTTTCTTTATTTTCATGTACATTGCGGGTGTCCCATTCAGTTAAAAAACTGTAAAATTCCATTCCGTTTTTTTGAGGTGGTCTGTCATAACATTTTTAGAACTTTGTGACTTTTAGTATTAGTATTCCTGAAAAAAAGGGACCCAAACACACATACTGTACAGCAGGTTTTTACAGCTAAATGTGTATATATAATTTATACACACATATACATTGGCCCCCCCAAACACATTTTTTCTCTCAATATGACCCCCCGAGTCAAAATATTTGCCCAGTTCTGACCTACATTATACAATGATAAGTATATAATAATGATCATTTAAACACAAATGGACTTTAAAAGGTTTGTTTTCTTTTGCCACATAAACACGGATTTATTGTAGGTTATTAAGAGCAATTTGGCGATAATTGCGGTATCGCTTTATCAAGATATTATCGCAGTCCATGTATTACGTATCATGTCGTGTGGAACGTTTAAGTATTTAATCCTTGTGTGGTGTTCGGGTCCGTGGAACCCGTTTTCATTTTTTAGAAAAATTATACAATTAATTAATTTTTCAAACTGAGACTCACTGACTTTTGCTCATTTTTTGTGAAGAACATATATCCGAATACGGTACATATTTAATGACCACACACTATACACCCCCCTACAAGTTTCTATTACATATAAGATGACCGGGCCCACTGGACCTGGCGCTAATAGAAGTGTGGAAATTGATGTTCTGTGTACCACACACACACACAAACACATTAACACACACACACACAGCAGGCCTAGACAGGAGGAGGACAGAGTGTAGGTACACAGAACATCAGAGGGTCAATTGTGCGAGAAAATGAGAGCAGACAGTGTTGACAAACAATGTTGCAACCTTGTGTGGGAACCGCAGGTGCAGAAACACAAAAGAAGAATCCCTGTGGGATGCAGAAACTGGCAGAGAAATTTTCCGTGCAACGTTCATATTGTTGTTACTCAGCCAGGTTTGTGGGTCTGATGGACCCGTTGCATTTTGTGGCTTTTAATGCCTCACAATCAAACACTTTTATGTTGAAATACTGGACAGATGTTTATTGGGATAAGGTAAACATCTGTTCAGTAGTTTAACATAAAAGTGTTTGATTGTTAGGCATTAAAAGCCACAAAATGCAACGGGTCCATCAGACCCACAAACGCTGGCTGAGTAACAACAATATGAACATTACACAAGGGTTAACCAACGTGTGTACAGTGCAACTTCGATTTACGAACATAATTGGTTCTTGCACAGGATTCCTAAATAGAAAAGTTGTTTATTAAAGAAAATGTGTCCGTGAGAAACAATGTAAACATGAATAATTTTACTATATTTTAGTAAAAGTGTGTACACTTTGAACACAATATAAAGCACTATACAGTACCGGTACTGTAAATCAAACAAACATAACAAGGTGGTGATGGAGCAACTTTCTATTTGTTGTGAGCATTTCTGCCTGTGGCACTTCCGCTAGTGTCACAGGGTAGTTCAATAAAGCCAAAAATATATATAAAAAATAGCTGAACTGTCCTCGTATTCAGCCGCCCTGAAACATCAAATCCACTTTACCATGTTGGTTTATCTTCTTGGCGTGCATCGCAAGGGAGGGGGAAGTGTTGACAACGCTATGTATACTTCCTGAATGTTTCAAACCACATATCGCTTGTCCATTTCTTTCTTTGGATTCATTGAGCTATAAACAAATGTTCTAAGAGGGCTAAAAAAAAACAAAAAAACTTGAAAGTAGCACTTAGCACGGTAGCTAACAGCAGCACTGCTCTGCATACTGAATGAGCACCAGAGAGCAATCTGCCCAAAATGGATGTACTGATGAGCACAAAATGGGTGGATGAAACGTTCACACACTGAGAAAAGGACATCTCTTCATTTACTGCACACAAAGTGGTAAAAAACAAAACATCACAACATGCACCCGATTGTGTTGAGTATGTACTGTACATAATGCACAAGCAAGAACATTTCTGCCAATTAAAATGATTCGGTCAGTGTTTAAAAATAAAGTATATGTTTCCTTTTATTGTAGGCTATTTGGAGACACGTCGTAGTGCATATAGAGTTGAATAGAAATAAGAACGCATTCCGTGCAGAGTAACACCATCATTTGTGTCAGTATAATTGCATCTAAGTTATCACAAAACTTTGTGTTGCCATGAGTTCCCGGCGAGAAGACAAAAGCTGTCTTTGATCCTACCAAACAAAAGGCTTGTAAAACGCCACTGTGTAGGATGGGAAGCAACATGAAGGTGTTCTGTTTCTTTGATGTATTGTAATCCACAGAAAGATTTTGTCTTGACCCGAGAACTACAAAGCGGAGAGGAAGCAGGACCAGACTCCCCTCCAGGCGACTTTTTCTTTTAACTGTTTTACGACCTTTTTTTTTAACTGTTTACGACCTTTTCTTTGGACCGACCTTGTCTTTGAACTGTTTTGTAATCAAAGGCGATGGCTGTTTACGACCCCCGCCCCTTTAGAAACAGCTGTTGCCATGTAGTCAGGGAAAGTCCAAATAAAAGAGGAGGCGTACAATCTTTCGTCAGAGCGTGTGACACTGTCCAAGGGTACAGGTGTACGCGTTTCTCCTCATTGAGCCAAATTTAATTCTGTCTCTGTTTAATTCCTTGCTTCTTGTCTTGTTTAATAGATGTCATCAGTGTTTGAACCTGACAATTTGTTTCCCCCTGTGATTTTATATTGTTTAAATGTGATTCTCTAAAAGCCACAACGTTTGAAGTACACGACTTTAACATTTTTACCAGACACATTAGGTATATTTTCCCAAAGTATCGGATCTGTATCGCTGAAATTTATTCTGTATCGAATCGGAAAGAAAATCAGTGGTACGACACATCACTAATGCACACTTTAAGGCAGAGGTGTTTGGCCCCGGAGGGCCGATTCTGACAGTGAATACTATTATTACACCATTTTTTAATGCATTTTATTAGTAGATTTTTTTTCAAAACTAAAATGTAAAAAATATATGGTAAGTTGCAATAATTTTACCTAAAAATGTTGTGTATTCTACTGTAAATGGAAAAGCAGTACTGCTGTTTTTATGGTAAAAAAAAAAAAAAAAGCAGCTTAGTTGCCAAAATTTGACTGTACAATTTACATTTGTACTGTAAATAAAAAGTACAATTTTGGTACCTGAGCTGCCAGTTTTTTGTTGTTTTTTTTACCGCAAATCCACTGTAGATTTTTCGGTGTTTTACTGTAAATGCCAAAACGGCACCACAGTTTATTACAGTAAAAAAAAAGTACTGTTTTTTTTTCTTTCATTTAGCTGTAAAAACCACAGTAAATTTCACAATTTTACCATGAAATCAATTGCTACTTTTACATTACACAATTTGATGGATAACATGCTCTGAGATCATTATTATTAGTATTTATTTATATTTAAAAAATGGTTTGAATGTTTGATAATATATTTTTGCATAATTAGACAATATTTAACTTAACATAATTTGCGATTACATGGAGTACATATATTTTCTTTCTCCCAAAATAGAAAGAAAGAATACATTTAGTAAGGAAAGTTACAGTACTTTATCGACACATATTATTTCCAGGCTTTCGAGGGCCAAATAAAATGAAGTGGCGGGCCACATCTGGCCCCTGCGCCTTGAGTTTGACACATGTGCCTTAAGGGGACTGACATGCAGGTGTGTGTAAAACAGTGTTTCTCAATTAATTTCTATTACGCCCTCTCTGGGAAGATGACAACAGCCCCCTCAACTGTCCGCCGCGACTATAAATTGTATCATTTGTCTATAAAATTATTATAAGTTCACCTCTGCATAACATTGTATCCTTATTACCATTAAAGGAAACAAAAAAGGAAAGAAATATAGATAATATTACAACAAATAATAACCTATTACTAGAGATGTCCGATAATATCGGACTGCCGATATTATCGGCCGATAAATGCTTTAAAATGTAATATCGGAAATTATCGGTATCGGTTTCAAAAAGTAAAATGTATGACTTTTAAAACGCAGCTGTACGGAGTGGTACATGGGCGTACGGAGAAGTACAGAGCAGTTGCGTCTCCCAGTCATACTTGCCAACCCTCCCGATTTTCCCAGGAGACTCCCGAATTTCAGTGCCCCTCCCGACAATCTCCCGGGGCAACCATTCTCCCGAATTTCTCCCGATTTCCACCCAGACAACAATATTGGGGGAGTGCCTTAAAGGCACTGCCTTTGCGTGCCGGCCCAATCACATAATATCTACGGCTTTTCACACACACAAGTGAATGCCATGCATACTTGGTCAACAACCATACAGGTCACACTGAGGGTGGCCGTATAAACAACTTTAACACTGTTACAAATATGCGCCACACTGTGAACCTACACCAAACAAGAATGACAAACACATTTCGGGAGAACATCCGCACCGTAACACAACATAAACACAACAGAATAAATACCCAGAACCCCTTGCAGCACTACGGGACGCTACAATATACACCCCCCGCTACCCTCCCACCTCAACCCCGCCCACCTCAACCTCCTCATGCTCTCTCAGGGAGGGCATGTCCCAAATTCCAAGCTGCTGTTTTGAGGCATGTTAAAACAAATAATGCACTTTGTGACTTCAATAATAAATATGGCAGTGCCATGTTGGCATTTTTTTTCCATAACTTGGGTTGATTTATTTTGGTAAACCTTGTTACATTGTTTAATGCATCCAGCGGGGCATCACAACAAAATTAGGCATAATAATGTGTTAATTCCACGACTGTATATATCAGTATCGGTTGATATCGGTATCGGTAATTAAGAGTTGAACAATATCGGAATATCAGATATTGGCAAAAAAGCCATTATCGGACATCTCTACCTATTACAATTGTTTTTTAGTCCGTAATGATTTGCTTTAAATAAATAAAAAATCTGTATTTAAACTAAAAACATGTTTTGATCCAGGAAAGCCATTTTTTTCCCTCCTACCGGCCCCATTATTTGAAAAGAACTGGTGTAAAAAAAAAAAAAAAAAGATTGAATAAAATAACTTATCAAAGACAGTGGATTACTGACAAGATGTGTTCACTGAGTTTGTCGTACATGTACTTGTACGTAGTTACTGGGAACCAATTAAATAACACACCTGGGACACTTTTCAGTAAAGCAAAGAGGTTGTTTTTTTTTGTTGACTCATTTCAAACTTTTGTTGTTGTCTCCTAGAACTGAATTCAAGGCCTACAAGGATGTGAAACCAGTGAAGCCGATCAAGGCCACGTCCCAGTACAAACCACCAGCAGAGGAGACCAGTCTGGAAACCAGCTACAGCGCCACCTTCAGGGGGGAGCAGGTGAAGGCCCAGGCTAGTGACAACAAGCTGATGGAGCGCAGGAGGATACGCAGTCTGTACAGTGAGCCGGGCAAAGACCCCGCCAAGGTGAGAGCCCGGCCCCCAAAAGACATCTTGTTAAACACTTCCAAGAATGGCCGTGCGCGACCCGAGGGTCCCTGGTTCAATCCCCACCTAGTACCAACCTCGTGATGTCCGTTGTGTCCTGAGCAAGACACTTCACCCTTGCTCCTGATGGGTGCTGGTTAGCGCCTTGCATGGCAGCTCCCTCCATCAGTGTGTGAATGTGTGTGTGAATGGGTAAATGTGGAAGTAGTGTCAAAGCGCTTTGAGTACCTTGAAGGTAGAAAAGCGCTATACAAGTACAACCCATTTATCATTTATTTAATGTCGTGTAAGTGTGTTCTATTGTCGTACGACAACCTGTTTAAATCATCGTCAGACATGTCAGTAGGTACACCTGCACTATCTATTGAGATCCAATAATAGAGCTGCATTATTATATGTATATGTATATATATATATATATATATATATGTATATATATATATATATTAGGGTTGTAGTATAGTATCGCGGTACTAATGAATCAAAAACCGTACTATACTCTGTTTGAAAAGCACCCGTTCGCCATATTTTTTTTTTACGGCCATGACGGTGCGTTTCTGCTGGTTTTGCGAGCCTACGAGCATGTTCGGCAGCGCACAATCACAGAGTACTTACAAGCAGACACTGTGTGTAGACAGAAAAGAGAAAACGGACGCATTTTGGCTTAAAAATTAACGATAAAGGTGACACTGAAACGCGCTCGGAAAGAGGTGCTTTAAGACATGGCTAGCTAGCTAGCGGCTAAAGTCCGTCCGCAGTCTGCAGTGTTTTAGCTACTTCTAAATCACTAATCCTCGCCTCCATGGCGACAAATAAAGTAAGTTTCTTACAAGTATCATCCCTGCAGGACGAGGAATAGCTAAACATGCTTCACTACACACCGTAGCTCACCGGCATCACAATGTAAACAAATGCCATCTACACCTGACATCCACTGTAATGATACCAAGTAGAAGAGCGTATCTAGTCCATACTCAAAGAAGTACTCACCCCCAAATCCTCCACTTGACACCTCCGCTCCGGACAGGCTAACCTCCTCCAACCTCAGAGGACAAAGCTACGAACAATGGGAGACCGGGCTTTCTGCGCCGCCGCTCCCAGTCTGTGGAACGCTCTCCCTGACCACCTGAGGGCACCACGAACTGTGGATGCTTTTAAAAAAGGCTTAAAAACCCTTCTTTTTAAAAAAGCCTTGTTTTAGATATATGCATACTAGTTCTCGCTATTTGGCTGTTCTAGTTTTTATTTTATTTTTATTTTTTATTATCTTTTTATTTTTATTTTTTTAATACACTTTAGCACTTTGAGGTTGTTTACTCAATGTGAAGTGCTTTTTACAAATAAAATCTATTATTATTATTATTATTATTACTAGTATGATTACATCAATATTTTCTATCGTTACAAAATCTTTATTTTTTTATTTGATTTATTCATATTATATTCATAAACTCAGGAAATATGTCCCTGGACACATGAGAACTTTGAATATGACCAATGTATGATCCTGTAACTACTTGGTATCGGATAGATATCTAAATTTCTGGCATCATCCAAAACTAATGTAAAGTATCAAACAACAAAATAATAAATGTTTATTACATTTTAACAGAAGTGTAGATAGAACATGTTGAAAGAGAAAGTAAGCAGATATTAACAGTAAATGAACAAGTAGATTAATAATTCATTTTTGCAGTTTGCCCTTTATAATTTTGACAAAATAATAGGTAGATAAATGACACAATATGTTACTGCATATGTCAGCAGACTAATTAGGAGCCTTTGTTTGTTTGCTTACTACTAAAAGACAAGTCGTCTTGTATGTTCACTATTTTATTTAAGGACAGAATTGTTCTTTTTTTAAAATAAAGCCAATAATGCCATTTTTTGTGGTCCCCTTTATTTAAAAAATAGTATTGAAATACCGGTACCAAAATATTGGTGTCTAGTCAACCCTTATATATATATATATATATATATATATATATATATATATATATATATATATATATATATATATATATATATATATATATATATATATATATATATGTCTTAATAAGGTTATCCAAAAAATAGTGCTCGATACCGTAGTAGAGCGCAATATATGTATGTGTGGGGAAAAAAAAATCACAAGACTATTTCATCTCTACAGGCCTGTTTCATGCAACCTATGCTTGAAAGAGAAACTGTTTATTATCTACCGTCCAGACCTGTCATCCCTCAACAAGCGCAGCGAAATTGTAACAACATGCCGCCATAGACGGAAACACCTCCTAGGTAACACATGAACCAATCACCACGCCCCTAGGCCAGCCTGTACCCACCCACTCTGTGCCCTATATAAACCATGGTATGCGAATGCTCCCATTAAAATCTCCTGACGATTGAGGGTACCCCCCCTCATGAAACAGGCCTGTAGAGATGAAATAGTCTTGTGATTTTTTTTTTCCCCCACACATACATATATATATATATATATATATATATATATATATATACACACACATGCATATAGTTATAGTTACTCTGCATGCATTCTTAAGCCCAATACGGCCCGCCAGTCAAAAAGTTTGTACACCCCTGAGTCTGACATTGACCTATAATACCGTATGTATATTATGAAGTTTTCTATCATTTCCCAAGGAAAGCATACATAATGTTGTTTTCTTTTTTTTCAGTATTCGTCCATCTCTTATCTCTTTAGTTAACAGTGCACCAAATGTCGTCTTGTTATATTTGCTCTATGTTTTTCCGCCCGTACCAAAGCATGCATTTCATTGAAGCTCCTCCTCCACGTGATGTGCGTGTCAACATGGTGCTGATGTGTTCATGTAGCCCCTCCCCTCCCTTTCTCATTCTCATAGGACGTCTCAAAGGCTGAGAGCACCACGGTGCTAAATCTGCTGTAGTTCAGGTGTGTTTCCATTAGAAAGCATGGAGGCTGATCGCAACACAATCGTGCATACTTATGACACTTCGGGAGAGAACGGGGTTGGTTGTCACACATTATGTACAAAACCCAGTGAAGTTGGCACGTTTTGTAAATGGTAAATAAAAACAGAATACAATGATTTCCAAATCCTTTTTGACCTATATTCAATTGAATACACTGCAAAGACAAGATATGTAATGTTCGAACTGGTAAACTTAATTTTTGCAAATATTAGCTCATTTGGAATTTGATGCCTGCAACATGTTTAAAAAAAGCTGGCACACGTGACAAAAAAGACTGAGAAAGTTGAGGAATGCTCATCAAACACTTATTTGGAACATCCCACAGGTGAACAGGCTAATTGGGAACAGGTGGGTGCCATGATTGGGTATAAAAGCAGCTTCCATGAAATGCTCAGTCATTCACAAACAAGGATGGGGCGAGGGTCACCACTTTGTCAACAAATGCGTGAGCAAATTGTCCAACAGTTTAAAAACAACATTTCTCAACAAGCTATTCCAAGGAATTTAGGGATTTCACCATCTGCGGTCCGTAACATCATCAAAAGGTTCAGAGAATCTGGAGAAATCACTGCACGTAAGCGGCAAGGATGAAAACCAACACTGAATGCCCGTGACCTTGGATCCCTCAGGCGGTACTGCATCAACAAGCGACATTAGTGTGTAAAGGATATCACCACATGGGCACTTCAGAAAACCACTGTCAGTAACTGCAGTTTGTCGCTTTATTGGTAAGTGCAAGTTAAAACTCTACTATGTAAAGCAAAAGCCATTTATCAGCAACACCCAGAAACACCGCTGGCTTCGCTGGGCCCGAGCTCATCTAAGATGGACTGATGCAAAGTGGAAAAGTGTTCTGTGTCAAGTCCACTTTTCAAATTGTTTTTGGAAACTGTGGACGCCATGTCCTCCGGACCAAAGAGGAAAAGAACCATCCGGACTGTTATAGGCGCAAAAGTCAGCATCTGTGATGGTATGGGGGTGTATTAGTGCCCAAGGCATGGGTAACTTACCCATCTGTGAAGGCACCATTATTGCTGAAAGGTATGTACAGTTTTTGGAGCAACATATGTTGCCATCCAAGCAACATTATCATGGACGCCCCTGCTTATTTCAGCAAGGCAATGACAAGCCACATGTTACAACAACGTGGCTGGATAGTACGGGTACTAGACTGGCCTGCCTGTAGTCCAGACCTGTCTCCCATTGAAAATGTGTGGCGCATTATGAAGCCTAAAATACCACAACGGAGACCCCCGGACGGTTGAACAACTTATGCTGTACATCAAGCAAGAATGGGAAAGAATTCCACCTGAAAAGCTTAAAAAATTGGTCTCCTCAGTTCCCAAACATTTACTGAGTGTTGTTAAGTTAAAGTTAAAGGACCAATGATAGTCGCACACACACTAGGTGTGGTGACATTTGTCCTCTGCATTTGACCCATCCCCTTGTTCACCCCCTGGGAGGTGAGGAGAGCAGTGGGCAGCAGCGGTGGCCACGCCCGGGAATCATTTTTGGTGATTTAACCCCCAATTTCAACCCTTGATGCTCAGTGCCAAGCAGGGAGGTAATGGGTCCCATTGTTGTAGTCTTTGGTATGACTCGTGTTAAAAGGAAAGGCCATGTAACACAGTGGTAAAAATGGCCCTGTGCCAACTTTTTTGCAATGTGTTGCTGCCATTAAATTCCAAGTTAATGATTATTTGCAAAAACAAATTTAGTTCCTCAGTTGGAACATTAAGTATCTTGTCTTTGCAGTCTATTCGATTGAATATAAGTTGAACAGGAGCTGCCTACATAGTCTTTCTGGGATAAAACCGCCAAATTTGAAGGAGGACTTTTTGTGTTTTTAATGTCCGGTTTTAAATATCCATCTTGTCTTCCATGCTTTGACACAATGGCTGTATCCCAAAACAATTGTTAACCTTAATAAGTATTAAGAAACAACTACGGTTGATATTGTTACATGTACCACGGTTTGAGAATCCCTGCACTCGAGTCAAAAGTGTGACAACCAACCCTGTTGTTCCCTGCAGCGTCTCACAAAGGTGAGTACACCCATCACATTACAGAAGTCATCAGATCATATATTTTACGGGGCAATATGATAGGATTGACATGTGATTGTATTTTAGAATAGTCAATGTACAGCTTGCTTGTATGTCCAAATGTCCTTTCTACAGTATTGTCCCCTGAGAAGGTATGACAGGAATACCCACTTTTGCGAGCTGGTTTGCACACTACAAGACATTCATCACGACCTTGTTAGGATCCCGCCTCTTCCTCCTCACTCGTTGTCCACTTTCCTGCCTGCAGCATTCATTTCCTTCCAGATAATGTTCATTGACAACATCAGAGCAACACGTGTTATGTAGAAGAAGACTAAATCGGATTAGTAAAGAATAAACCAGAAAGATTCCACAAAACACTGGTGCAATTATACATACAGTACAGGCCAAACGTTTGGACACACCCTCTCATTTAATGGGTTTTCTTTATTTTCATGACTATTTACATTGTAGATTGTCACTGAAGGCATCAAAACTATGAATGAACACATGTGGAGTTATGTACTGTCAGGTTCAAACACTGATGACATCTATTAAACAGACAGGAAGCAAGGAATCATGCAGAGACAGAGTTCAATTTAGCTCATGAGGAGAACGCATGGAGCTGCACACTTAGTCACAGTCTCGCCCTACGCTCTAAGATACAGCTCCCGCGTCCCTCTATTTATTCAGGAGTTCCACAGTCAACATCACTGAGGCCGCCTCTAAAAAGGAGTGGTCACACATATCATGCAAAGCAGCTCCAGTACGCACAATACGTGACGGAATGTGCTGGGGGCCTTGTGATTTCGCCTTGTCTCTGCTTCGTCTGCGTGCTGTCATCTTATGTTCGTTGAGGTCCTTGAAGTCCTTAGTTGTTAGCGGGCTAAAACAAACATCTGCGGCTGAGGCCACCCCTCAGACAAGAAGTTTTGTCCTTGCACAGACAGAAAAAGTACAGCTTGAGCACAATAGCTAATAACTATAGCAACGGACTTTAAGCATACTAAAGTTGTGTGATAGTATATATACATGATTATTCTAACATGTACTTAACAAAAAAAGGTGAAATAACTGAAAACATGTTTTACATTCTAGTTTCTCCACCCTTTGCTCTGATTACTGCTTTGCACACTCTTGGCATTCTCTCCATGAGCTTCAAGAGGTAGCCACTTGAAATTGTTTTCACTTCACAAATGTCATAGTTTTGATGCCTTCAGTGACAATCTACAAATAGTCATGAAAAAAAAAAAACACGCATTGAAATTAGAGATGTCCGATAATATCGGCCGATAAATGCTTTAAAATGTAATATCGGAAATTATCGGTATCCGTTTCAAAAAGTAAAATGTATGACTTTTTAAAACGCCGCTGTACGGAGTGGTACACGGACGTAGGGAGAAGTACAGAGCAGTCGTGTGTCCCAGTTATACTTGTCAACCCTCCCGATTTTCCCAGGAGACTCCCGAATTTCAGTGCCCCTCCCGGAAATCTCCCGGGGCAACCATTCTCCCGAATTTCTCCCGATTTCAACCCGGACAACAATATTGGGGGCGTGCCTTAAAGGCACTGCCTTTGCATGCCGGCCCAATCACATAATATCTACGGCTTTTCACACACACAAGCAAGTATGCAAGGCATACTTGGTCAACAGCCATACAGGTCACACTCAGAGTGGCCGTATAAACAACTTTAACACTGTTACAAATATGCGCCACACTGTGAACCCACACCAAACAAGAATGACAAACACATTTCGGGAGAACATCCGCACCGTAACACAACATATACACAACAGAACAAATACCCAGAACCCCTTGCAGCACTAACTCTTCCGGGACGCTACAAGCTGCTGTTTTGAGGAATGTTAAAAAAAATAATAATAATGCACTTTGTGACTTCGATAATAAATATGGCAGTGCCATGTTGGCACTTTTTTCCATAACTTGAGTTGATTTATTTTGGAAAAACCTTGTTACATTGTTTAATGCATCCAGCGGGGCATCACAACAAAATTAGGCATAATAATGTGTTAATTCCACGACTGTATATATCGGTATTGGTTGATATCGGAATCGGTAATTAAGAGTTGGACAATATCGGAATATCGGATATCGGCAAAAAAGCCATTATCAGGCATCTCTAATTGAAATGAGAAGGTGTGTCCAAACTTTTGGCCTGCACTGTATATTTTATATACAAGGGATGTGATGATCCATAGACCAGCATGCCGTATTGGACGATTTTTAGGAAAAAGTA